>NC_084630.1:99416-156277 GCF_033978795.1 Nerophis ophidion | reverse complement strand
ATTTTGGAGGGCTTCATTTATTTTTGGGTTGTCATTATGGCTCTTAACATTCTAGAAGGTTTTTAATTTTTTTTGGGGGGGGGTGGGGTTAATATGGCTCTTTCAACATTTTGGAAGGCTTTTAATTTATTTTTTGGGGGTGACAATATGGATCTTTTAACATCTTGGAAGGCTTTTAATTTTGGGGGTGGTCAACATGGCTCTTTTAACATTTTGGAAGTGTTAATTTATTTTTGGGGGGTCAATATGAATCTTAACATTTTGAATAGCTTTTAATTTATTTTTTGGGAGTTCAATATGCCTCTTAACATTTTGGAAGGCTTAATTTATTTTTTGGTGGGTCAATATGGTCTTTCAACATTTTGGAAGGCTTTTAATTTATTTGTTGGGGTCAATATGGCTCTTTTAACAGTTGGAAGGCTTTTATTTTTTTTGGGGGGGGGGGGGGTCAATATGGCTCTTTCAACATTTTGGAAGGCTTTTAATTTAATTTTGGGGGTCCATATGGCTCTTAACATTTTGGAAGGCTTTTAATTATTTTTTGGGGAGGTCAATGTGGCTCTTTTAACATTTTGGAAGGCTTATATTTTTTTTTTAGGGGGGGGGGGGGGTCAATATGGCTCTTTCAACATTTTTGAAGTCTCTTAATTTATTTTTTGGGGGGGGTCAATATGACTCTTATAACATTTTGGAAGGCTTTTAATCTATTTTTGGGGGGGTCAATATGGCTCTTTTAACATTTTGAATGGCTTTTAATTTATTTTTTTGGAGTTTAATATGGCTTTTAACATTTTGGAGGGCTTAATTTATTTTTGGGTGGGGTCAATATGGCTCTTTCCACATTTTTGAAGGCTTTTAATTTATTTGTTGGGGGTCAATATGGCTCTTAACATTTTGGAAGGCTTTTAATTATTTTTTGGGGGAGTCAATATGGCTCCTTCAAAGTTTTGGCTTGTCGACCCCTGAAATGGTGTCTTATGCTACAGTAAGCAAAAAAAAAAAAAAGGTGCGAAAATGTTGCATTCATGTTTCCTGCTATCAGTCAACTCCCTCAGAGCAAAGATGTGTCGCAACAAGTGTAGTCAGCTTTAAGATGGAGTTCTTCAGCCCAGAAGGAAGCCAGCAAGGGAGGCAAGTGGAAAAGGGGGGAAACAATAACGAGAACAATATGTTGAATAAAAGATAAAGAAGATTCTTGTTGCTTGTACAGAGAAACATACGCTGGGTCCTGCGCGCGCTTTACTGGCTGCTGCTTGTTTTGTGCAGACCAACTATTGACACAAAGGAAAGCTGATAATTCAATTACACGTGTTGCGGTGCTGAGGAGATGGTTTGCACATGTGCAGGGAGGGAGAGGGCATGCATGCTCTCAGCAAGTTGGACTAAATAGAAGAAGAAAAAAATAATGAGCAGGAAAAAAAAAAGAGCCCAAGCTGTTAATGATGAAGCTGTAAAACACAGGAAGTTGGTGATTCCACTTAGGACACTTTTCTAGAGTTGAATCATTTTTTTTAAGAGGGGGGATTTTAGGTTTTGCACCCAAGTAGTCTGTTAAAGTCCTACTGAAAGCCACTACTAGCCACCACACAGTCTGATAGTTTATATATCAATGATGAAATATTAACATTGCAACACAACAATGAACACATGAATTTAAAGGCCTACTTACACCCACTACTAGCCACCACGCAGTCTGATAGTTTATATATCAATGATGAAATATTAACATTGCAACACATGACAATACGCCCGCTTTAGTTTACTAAATTGCAATTCTAAATTTCCCGCGAAGTATCCTGTTGAAAACGTCGCGGTATGATGACGCGTGCGTGTGATGTCACGGATTGTAGCGGACATTTTGATCCAGCCCGATCCCAGCTATAAGTTGTCTGCTTTAATCGCATAATTACACAGTATTCTGGACATCTGTGTTGCTGAATCTTTTGAAATTTGTTCAATTAATAATGGAGACGTCAAAGAAGAAAGATGTAGGTGGGAAGCGGTGTATTGCGGCCGCCTTTAGCAACACAAACACAGCTGGCGTTTCTTTGTTTACATTTGCAAAGGTGAAGCTTTACTATGGAACAGAGCGGTCAAGCGAACATGGTTCCCTACCACATGTCGACCGGCAGGTTCCGGTGAGAAAATTG
The DNA here is from genome assembly GCF_033978795.1 of Nerophis ophidion. NCBI lineage: Eukaryota > Metazoa > Chordata > Actinopteri > Syngnathiformes > Syngnathidae > Nerophis > Nerophis ophidion. The sequence continues at coordinate 154,127 of NC_084630.1, read as the reverse complement.
TGGTTATAAGTCGGCTCTTACCGTAGACATGAGTGGAGAGCTTGCGTCGTTCCTCGTGCACCTGTCAAAGAGGCAGCTGCGGACTCTCTTGCCTCTTCCGACCGGCCGACCCCGAACATGGGATGCTTCCACTGTGGAGGAGGGGGATAAAAAAAAAAAAATCTCAGCCCGACCCCAACGGCTGCCTTCGCTTCACCTTGTCGAGAAATGTGGCTTCCCTCAGAGACACTGGCGGTCCCCACACCCGTGGCCACACCCCTCCGACTTTCAGGTACCATACAATCTCACTAAAACACTAGTAACACAATAAGCAGATAAGGGATTTTCCAAAATTATCCTAGTAAATGTGTCTAATAACATCTGAATCGCTCCCACTGCCCTAGTCTTTTTTTTATTATTTTTTTTTTCTTCTATTCCTTCACTCTCAATATCCTCATCCACGAATCTTTTATCCTCGCTCAAATTAATGGGGAAATCGTTGCTTTCTCGGTCCGAATCGCTCTCGCTGCTGGTGGCCATGATTGTAAACAATGTTCAGATGTGAGGAGCTCCACAACCCGTGATGTCACGCGCACATCGTCTGCCACTTCCGGTACAGGCAAGGCTTTTCTGTTAGCACCGAAAGTTTCAAACTTTATGGTGGATGTTCTCTACTAAATCCTTTCAGCAAAAATATGGCAATATGGCGAAATGATGAAGTATGACACATAGAATGGAGCTGCTATCCCCGTTTAAATAAGAACATCTCATTTCAGTAAGCCTTTAAGTTACTTCTGTAATGTAGTACATCATAATATAGAGCGCTCGATCCACTAATGCAGGAATCCCCAACCTTTTTTTCTCCACGAGGGACAGCTTTAATATTCACGGACTTGCTTCCCACGTTTGGCAGATTAAAAATGACAAAAAAAAAATGAGCGTGCAAAATCTACTCACCAAAAGGTTGAAATAGTGGGAGCTCCTGGGTGTGTTTCTTTGTGAAGAGATGGTCCCCGGCCAGGTTGATACCAGTGTTTCTTAACCATAGGGCCGGGGCCCGGTGTTGGGCCGTGAGCGCCCCCTAGAATGTAATACATCTGTTTTTTTCAGCTGTAGTCTGCAAAGGCCGCAGTGGTACTTAGTTGTAATACACTTTTCTACCACTTGTGGCAGTAATGACAATATAAAACAAACAAAAGTCTGGTGCTAATGTTACAGAGACATTTTTTTAAGCGCACCAATTATGACTAAAGTTGTGAATCTGTATTTTCATTTGCACTTTAATTTTATTGACATTTTAGTTAAGAAACATGCTTATTATTGATTTAGTTCATTCATTTTAGCACATATTGTACAAACCCCGTTTCCATATGAGTTGGGAAATGGTGTTAGATGTAAATATAAACAGAATACAATGATTTGCAAATCCTTTTCAAGCCATATTCAGTTGAATATGCTACAAAGACAACATATTTCATGTTCAAACTCATAACCTTAATTTTTTTTTTTGCAAATGATCATTAACTTTAGAATTTGATGCCAGCAACACGTGACAAAAAAGTTGGGAAAGGTGGCAATAAATACTGATAAAGTTGAGGGATGCTCATCAAACACTTATTTGGAACATCCCACAGGAGTGCAGGCTAATTGGGAACAGGTGGGTGCCATGATTGGCTATAAAAACAGCTTCCCAAAAAATGCTCAGTCTTTCACAAGAAAGGATGGGGCGAGGTACACCCCTTTGTCCACAACTGTGTGAGCAAATAGTCAAACAGTTTAAGAACAACCTTTCTCAAAGTGACATTGCAAGAAATTTAGGGATTTCACCATCTACGCTCCATAATATCATCAAAAGGTTCAGAGAATCTGGAGAAATCACTCCACGTAAGCGGCATGGCCGGAAACCAACATTGAATGAGCCCTTAGACAGCACTGTATCAAAAACCGACATCAATCTCTAAAGGATATCACCACATGGGCTCAGGAACACTTCAGAAAACCACTGTCACTAAATAAAGTTGGACCCAACATCTGTAAGTGCAAGTTAAAGTTGTACTATGCAAAGCAAAAGCCATTTATCAACAACATCCATAAACGCCGACGGCTTCTCTGGGCCCGAGATCATCTAAGATGAACTGATGCAAAGTGGAAAAGTGTTCTGTGGTCGGACGAGTCCACATTTCGAATTGTTTTTGGAAATATTCGACATTGTGTCATCCGGACCAAAGGGGAAGCGAACCATCCAGACTGTTATCGACGCAAAGTTGAAAAGCCAGCATCTGTGATGGTATGGGGGTGCATTAGTGCCCAAGACATGGGTAACTTACACATGTGTGATGGTATGGGGGTGTATTAGTGAACAAGACATGGGTAACTTACACATGTGTGATGGTATGGGGGTGCATTAGTGCCCAAGGCATGGGTAACTTACACATCTGTGATGGTATGGGGGTGTATTAGTGAACAAGACATGGGTAACTTACACATGTGTGATGGTATGGGGGTGTATTAGTGCCCAAGACATGGGTAACTTACACATGTGTGATGGTATGGGGGTGTATTAGTGCCCAAGGCATGGGTAACTTACACATGTGTGATGGTATGGGGGTGTATTAGTGCCCAAGACATGGGTAACTTACACATGTGTGATGGTATGGGGGTGTATTAGTGAACAAGACATGGGTAACTTACACATGTGTGATGGTATGGGGGTGTATTAGTGAACAAGACATGGGTAACTTACACATGTGTGATGGTATGGGGGTGTATTAGTGAACAAGACATGGGTAACTTACACATGTGTGATGGTATGGGGGTGTATTAGTGAACAAGACATGGGTAACTTACACATGTGTGATGGTATGGGGGTGTATTAGTGCCCAAGGCATGAGTAACTTACACATGTGTGATGGTATGGGGGTGTATTAGTGCCCAAGGCATGGGTAACTTACACATGTGTGATGGTATGGGGGTGCATTAGTGCCCAAGACATGGGTAACTTACACATGTGTGATGGTATGGGGGTGTATTAGTGAACAAGACATGGGTAACTTACACATGTGTGATGGTATGGGGGTGTATTAGTGCCCAAGACATGGGTAACTTACACATGTGTGATGGTATGGGGCTGCATTAGTGCCCAAGGCATGGGTAACTTACACATCTGTGAAGGCACCATTAATGCTGAAAGGTACATACAGGTTTTGGAGCAACATATGCTGCCATTTAAGCGTCGTCATTCTTATGGACGCCCCTGCTTATTTCAGCAAGACAATGCCAAGCCATGGAAAATGTGTGGCGCATTATGAAGCATAAAATACGACAGCGGAGACCCCGGACTGTTGAAGGACTGAAGCTCTACATAAAACAAGAATGGGAAAGAATTCCACTTTCAAAGCTTCAACAATTAGTTTCCTCAGTTCCCAAACGTTTCTTGAGTGTTGTTAAAAGAAAAGGTGATGTAACACAGTGGTGAACATGCCCTTTCCCAACTACTTTGGCACGTGTTGGGTACTGATTAATAAGAAGGGCTACCAGTTTGATACACACTTAAATAAATTGCCAGAAATAGCCAATTTGCTCAATTTACCTTTAATATATATATATATATATATATATATATATATATATATATATATATACATAAAAATGAGTATTTCTGTCTGTCATTCCGTCGTACATTTTTTTATCTTTTACGGAAGGTTTTTTGTAGAGAATAAATGATGAAAAAAACACTGAATTGAACAGTTTAAAAGAGGAGAAAACAGGAAAAAATTTAAAATTAGAGAAAGAAGAGAAAAATACCTAATTCAAATCTTTTTGAAAAAATAAAAAAAATAATTTATGGAACATCATTAGTAATTTTTCCTGATTAAGATTAATTTTAGAATTTTGATGACATGTTTTAAATAGGTTAAAATCCAATCTGCACTTTGTTAGAATATATAACAAATTGGACCAAGCTATATTTCTAACAAAAACAAATCATTATTTCTTCTAGAGTTTCCAGAACAAAAATTTTAAAAGAAATTCAAAAGACTTTGAAATAAGATTTAAATTTGATTCTACAGATTTTCTAGATTTGCCAGAATAACTTTTTTGAATTTTAATCATAATAAGTTTGAAGAAATATTTCACAAATATTCTTCGTCAAAAAAACAGAAGCTAAAATGAAGAATTAAATCCGACAAAAAAAAAAAAAAAACCTTTTTAGACGATTCCGAACGGGACAAGTGGTAGGAAATGGATGGATGAAAGTTAGAACAATGAGATTTTGAAGTGATGAACATAATTTTATGACAAAAATTGGTACCATTAAAATCATGGCATTAAAACTGAAAAACTAAGAAAACTTCTAATTTTTGTCTTTGTCTTACTTTGGCCAAAAACAGAATAAAGATATTCTGAAAATATTACAATAAAAATATAGAAAAAAATACCAGCAGCAGTAAATTTAGATCCTTAAAGGAAAGAATAAAGTGAATGAATGTTTATAACTTAATAAGTTTACATATAAATAAAAATGTTTTTTTGTATTATTTTTTTTAATTAATTAAGTACCGTTTGACAAGCTTTTTCCAAAACACAATATAGAATGTGAGTTACAACAGGATAATGCATACATTTATCATTTATGTCAAAACAGTTACAAAAAAGTGGGACCCCAAATCTTTTCTGTGGGACTCATTTTTATGACTTGATGGGGTCCCTGGAACCCAATTTTGAAAATTCCTAGCGCCAACACTGTTGATAGATTTCACCACCAGGGGTGCCAATGAGACATTCTCTATTGGATGCAATGCTTTTCCGAATTGGGACCAGGATTTATGTCCTCACTTCTTCACACCTCCTCATATGGACACTACTTTTCCTTCTTGATGTATCAAGAAGGGTAGAAATACAAGAAAACACACACACACACACTCTTGTACTTCATACCTTCTGGAGACCTCCGAAAAAAAGTACTCAACAGTTCCAATTTTACAAGAAAAGGTTACATTTATATGAAAAGTCGTAATTATACTCGACAAAAGTCAACATTTTGTAAGAAAACTGAAAAATGTTGGCAATATTATCATAATAATCGTAATTTAACTCGGCAAAATTATGACCAAAAAAAAAAGTCATAAATGTCACTATTTTACAAGAACAACCAAAATATTCGTAATATTTTGACAAAAGCCACAATTTAATGACAAATGTCACCATTTTGCATCAAAACGTAATAACACAAAAAACTAATAATTTTACGAGAAAATATTGCAACATTACAGAAAATTGAGAAATTGTCAGCAATTTTATTAAAAAAAGGCGACATTGTGAGAAAAAGACAGCTTTTAGTCAATTTATTTTAGTTTTTTTGTAATTGTTTTTTAATCTTCATTATTTACTTCAAATCATTACAGCATGTCTCTAAGTATTTTTATTTTATATTTTAATACATTTTGACCAAAGGGGGCGCATTTCAATTTCTTGCACACACTTGTTATTTCATATGTTAACCAAACTTTTCAAACCTCACTTGTTCACACCTCCTCATATGGATGCTACTTTTCCTTGTTGATGTCTCAAGAAGGGTAAAAAACACACACACACACACACACACACACACACACACACACACACACACACACACACACACACACACACACACACACACACACACACACACACACACACACATTCTTGTACTTCATACCTTCTGGAGACCTCCGAAAAAAAGTACTCAACAGTCGCAATTTTACAAGAAAAGGTTACAATTTTATGAAAAGTCATAATTATACTCGACAAAAGTCACAATTTTGTAAGAAAACTGAAAAATTTAGGCAATGTTATCATAATAATCGGAATTTAACTTGGCAAAATTATGACCCCCCAAAAAATCATATATGTCACTATTTTACAAGAACAATCAAAATATTGGGAATATTTTGACAAAAGTCACAATTTTAAGACAAAAATGTCACCATTTTGCATCAAAATGTAATATAACAAAAAAAACTAATAATTTTACGAGAAAACATTGCAACATTACAGAAAAATTAGAAATTGTTAGCAATTTTATAAAAAAAAAAGGCGACATTGTGAGAAAAAGACTGCTTTTAATTTATTTGTATTTTTTTGTAATTGGTTTTTAATTTTTGTTATTTACTTCAAGTTATTACAGTATGTCTCCATTTACGTATTCATTTAACTTATTTAAATTAATTTTGACCAAAGGGGGCGCATTTCAATTTCTTACACATACTTGTTATTTCATATGTTAACCAAACTTTTCAAACCAACACACAGTCAATTTGAAAATTCCCTCCTTTTAGGGACCACCCGACTTTTGTCAGATTTCACCACCAGGGGTGCCAGTGAGACATTCTCTATTAGATGCAATGCTTTTCCGTATTGGGACCATGATTTATGTCCTCACTTCTTCACACCTCCTCATATGGAAGCTACTTTTCTTTGTTGATGTCTCAAGAAGGGTAAAACACACACACACACACACACACACACACACACACACACACACACACACACACACACACACACACACACACACACACACACACACACACACACACACGGAATGAGGCAGACCCTGAAAAGCACCATCACATGTTTCCAGACCCCCTCAAGTGAATTTGCATGATGCCCTTGTCTCCCCCTAACTTACCAGAGGACATTTAAATGCGACTAACAGGCCATTCCTGCAGCAGTTTAGGCATAAAAATGTCTTTGCGCCTCCCCCTCCCCCGACTCGGGGGCCCCGACAGTCCAGTCCCCGTCCTAATTGAGTCAGCTGCTCAGACCTTATCGTATCAGCCTTTCTAATTGAGCCGAGACAACGCGCCAGGAGCTCGACAAAAGTTATTAATTTTCACTTTGTCCGAGGCTCTGTCCCAATTAGGTCCCCTGGCTGGGGCCGACAGGGCGGCTAACGCGATTACAGGACAAGCTTATTAGTCTGTGGGAGCGCTGGAAGGACCCCCGAAATGAGAGCGCCGCACACCACCGGGAGGGCGATTACCGCCGACTCGCCGGCAGCGTCCGCACGCCTTTAGTTTAACTTATTTCTGATCGCTCATCTTAAGCATCGCGAGGAAAAAAGTCCTGCCCGGCCGCTCATAAACAGCCTTCGGTGTCACGAGCGCCAGTCAGCAGTGGCGATGGAGTCGGATGGGCGGAGGAGAGAGAGAGAGAGAAAAGATGCGAGGCGGAGCACGGGCAAGAGTTCATCACACGCCAGCAGCCATGGCATCAGTCCAGTCCAGTCCTGGCACGCGGGCCACGTCGCACTGAACTCGGGAGGTGATTGGACACGCTCCAGGGGGAAGACATTAAGTACCATCGCCACAAGTTTTACTTTACTTCTGCTCGGGTTCTTTCTGTACTGGCATGGAGACACTTCCACTGCTCCTCCGCTTTTATTGTGAAACTTTTTTTAAACCAGGCGGAACAGGATTGCAGTGGAACCTGGTTTTAGGAACACCTCTTACACACAACATCTACAAACTGTCACGACTCGGAGTAAGGTAGAGGACCCAGATGCAGAGAAGAAGTTCCAAAAAAATAAAGCTTTGATTTTGAAACAACTTTTTACCTCCAATGCAAGAAAAAGTTTTTCACAAGAATAATCGACACGCGGAAAAATAATTCCGAAGATAAAATCCATCATCATCTTCCGCTTATCCGAGGTCGGGTCGCGGGGGCAACAGCCTAAGCAGGGAAGCCCAGACTTCCCTCTCCCCAGCCACTTCGTCTAGCTCTTCCCGGGGGGTCCCGAGGCGTTCCCAGGCCAGCCGGGAGACATAGTCTTCCCAACGTGTCCTGGGTCTTCCTCGTTGCCTCCTACTGGTTGGACGTGGCCTAAACACCTCCCTAGGGAGGCGTTCGGGTGGCATCCTGACCAGATGCCCGAACCACCTCATCTGGCTCCTCTCCATGTGGAGGAGCAGCGGCTTTACTTTGAGTTCCTCCCGGATGGCAGAGCTTCTCACCCTATCTCTAAGGGAGAGACTTGGAAACTCATTTGGGCCGCTTGTACCCGTGATCTTATCCTTTCGGTCATGACCCAAAGCTCATGACCATAGGTGAGGATGGGAACGTAGATCGACCGGTAAATTGAGAGCTTTGCCTTCCGGCTCAGCTCCTTCTTCACCACAACGGATCGATACAACGTCCGCATTACTGAAGACGCCGCACCGATCCACCTGTCGATCTCACGATCCACTCTTCCCCCACTCGTGAACAAGACTCCTAGGTACTTGAACTCCTCCACTTGGGGCAGGGTCTCCTCCCCAACCCGGAGATGGCACTCAACCCTTTTCTGGACGAGAACTATGGACTCGGACTTGGAGGTGCTGATTCTCATTCCGGTCGCTTCACACTCGGCTGCGAACCGATCCAGTGAGAGCTGAAGATCCCGGCCAGATGAAGCCAACAGGACCACATCATCTGCAAAAAGCAGAGACCTAATCCTGCGGTCACCAAACCGGAACCCCTCAACGCCTTGACTGCGCCTAGAAATTCTGTCCATAAAAGTTATGAACAGAATGGGTGACAAAGGACAGCCTTGGCGGAGTCCAACCCTCACTGGAAATGTGGTCGACTTACTGCCGGCAATGCGGACCAAGTTCTGACACTGATCATACAGGGAGTGGACTATGTTCTGACACTGATCATACAGGGAGTGGACTATGTTCTGACACTGATCATACAGGGAGCGGACTATGTTCTGACACTGATCATACAGGGAGCGGACTATGTTCTGACACTGATCATACAGGGAGCGGACTATGTTCTGACACTGATCATACAGGGAGCGGACTATGTTCTGACACTGATCGTACAGGGAGCGGACTATGTTCTGACACTGATCGTACAGGGAGCGGACTATGTTCTGACACTGATCGTACAGGGAGCGGACTATGTTCTGACACTGATCATACAGGGAGCGGACTATGTTCTGACACTGATCGTACAGGGAGCGGACTATGTTCTGACACTGATCGTACAGGGAGCGGACTATGTTCTGACACTGATCGTACAGGGAGCGGACTATGTTCTGACACTGATCGTACAGGGAGCGGACTATGTTCTGACACTGATCGTACAGGGAGCGGACTATGTTCTGACACTGATCGTACAGGGAGCGGACTATGTTCTGACACTGATCGTACAGGGAGCGGACTATGTTCTGACACTGATCGTACAGGGAGCGGACTATGTTCTGACACTGATCGTACAGGGAGCGGACTATGTTCTGACACTGATCGTACAGGGAGCGGACTATGTTCTGACACTGATCATACAGGGAGTGGACTATGTTCTGACACTGATCATACAGGGAGTGGACTATGTTCTGACACTGATCATACAGGGAGCGGACTATGTTCTGACACTGATCATACAGGGAGCGGACTATGTTCTGGCACTGATCATACAGGGAGCGGACTATGTTCTGGCACTGATCATACAGGGAGCGGACTATGTTCTGACACTGATCATACAGGGAGCGGACTATGTTCTGACACTGATCATACAGGGAGTGGACTATGTTCTGACACTGATCATACAGGGAGTGGACTATGTTCTGACACTGATCATACAGGGAGTGGACTATGTTCTGACACTGATCATAACAGGGAGTGGACTATGTTCTGACACTGATCATACAGGGAGTGGACTATGTTCTGACACTGATCATACAGGGAGTGGACTATGTTCTGACACTGATCATACAGGGAGCGGACTATGTTCTGACACTGATCATACAGGGAGCGGACTATGTTCTGACACTGATCATACAGGGAGCGGACTATGTTCTGACACTGATCATACAGGGAGCGGACTATGTTCTGACACTGATCATACAGGGAGCGGACTATGTTCTGACACTGATCATACAGGGAGCGGACTATGTTCTGACACTGATCATACAGGGAGCGGACTATGTTCTGACACTGATCATACAGGGAGCGGACTATGTTCTGACACTGATCATACAGGGAGCGGACTATGTTCTGACACTGATCATACAGGGAGCGGACTATGTTCTGACACTGATCATACAGGGAGCGGACTATGTTCTGACACTGATCATACAGGGAGCGGACTATGTTCCGACACTGATCATACAGGAAGCGGACTATGTCCTGACACTGATCATACAGGAAGCGGACTATGTTCTGACACTGATCATACAGGGAGTGGACTATGTTCTGACACTGATCATACAGGGAGAGGACTATGTCCTGACACTGATCATACAGGGAGTGGACTATGTTCTGACACTGATCATACAGGGAGTGGACTATGTTCTGACACTGATCATACAGGGAGTGGACTATGTTCTGACACTGATCATACAGGGAGTGGACTATGTTCTGACACTGATCATACAGGGAGTGGACTATGTTCTGACACTGATCATACAGGGAGCGGACTATGTTCTGACACTGATCATACAGGGAGTGGACTATGTTCTGACACTGATCATACAGGGAGTGGACTATGTTCTGGCACTGATCATACAGGGAGTGGACCGCCACAATAAGACAGTCCGATACCCCATACTCTCTGAGCACTCCCCACAGGACTTCCCGAGGGACACGGTCCAATGCCTTCTCCAAGTCCACAAAGCACATGTAGACTGGTTGGGCAAACTCCCATGCACCCTCAAGAACCCTGCCCAGAGTATAGAACTGGTCCACAGTTCCACCACCAGGAAGATAAAATCACTCCACAAAAATAAAGAGGAATTCTAATCTAAGGAAATTCTAACAAAAAAAGAATATTAATAAGAATAAACGAAAAGCGCTCCAACAGGAGGAAAAAACACCAAAACGAGCTATAACATGATGTAAGTGTACATTAGCTATATTAGCCTACTATCAAAGGATGACACAAATCTTCGTCGACAGAAATGCTGTATTTTAATTCTAATTTTACACATTTTTGCAACATTTGAACTCATTAGTAAAAGAGGGGCTTTTCACAGGATGAGAGAACTTCTGGAAACTACCGGCTCAGAATGGCCAAAGTTATAGATGTGTGTGTCCAAGTTGAAAGAAACAGCAGGCTGTCTTCTTCTCATGGATTTATTCAAATGTTTGCAAGCTAGGTCACATTTGCTGTGGTCTGGAACAACATGGCCTACAAACAACTATCTGAAATCCAGCCAATATTACATACAGATAATGTGTCATGAGACATGGAACATTGAATGAGCTGAAATATACCTAAAAATGAGACATAATGATGCAATATATGTTACAGGGTCGATTATATCATGTAAATAATAGGTCTTATAATGTAGTATTATTTTTATAATTACAAGGGCGGTATAGCTCGGTTGGTAGAGTGGCCGTGCCATCAACTTGAGGGTTCCAGGTTCGATCCTCGCTTCCGCCATCCTAGTCACTGCCGTTGTGTCCTTGGGCATGACACTTTACCCACCTGCTCCCAGTGCCACCCACACTGCTTTAAATGTAACTTAGATATTGGGTTTCACTATGTAAAGCGCTTTGAGTCACTAGAGAAAAGCGCTATATAAATATAATTCACTTCACTTATATATAAACACTAACTATAAATTAAAGCTGCAAGCAGCGTTGGTCAGGTCCACCTTTGGCTGCTGGCCACCCAACCCAAGCCCTGGTCTAAGTCAGACCTACATAGAGGATTTAGTTTCATGTCTATATGACATTCCTAACAGAAGTTACAAGCAGTTTTGTTTGGGATTTTCCTAGGGGGCATTAGAACGCAATTTTCATTTTTGGGGTTTGGTTTTTTTATTGGATAGCAATTTTTGGCAGTCCTGATGTGTGTGTAAAATTGGGTGAGTTTTGAAGCATGATAAGGGGGTCAAATTACAGATCGGCGTTTCTGGATGTTGTTGATAAATGGCTTTCGCTTGGCATAGTAGAGCTTTAACTTGCTTTGAAGGGGTTTTTGCCAACTTCCTGTTGATTTTTGCTATAGAAGTTTGAATTGGGAAATGTAGGTCTAAGTCAGACCTACATAGAGGTTTTTGTTTCATGTCTCTACGACATTCCTAACGGAAGTTACAAACAGTCTGTTTTTTTTCCCTAGGGGGCGCTAGCGTGCAATTTTGATTTTTCGGGCTAAGTTTTTTTTATTAGATGGCAATTTTCGCAGATCCTGATGTGTGTGTCAAATATGGTGACTTTTGAAGCATGTTAAGTGGGTCAAATTACAGCGGCGGAATAATAAAGAATAATAATAATAAAGAATAATAAAACCTTACAGTTTCAATAGGGTCCTTGGCCCAAAGGAGTCCTTTGAAATTGGGCTGGCAGACCCTAATAAAACCTTGCAGTTTCAATAGGGTCCTTGGCTTCCGCTTATTCCCATTCGGGGTCGCGGGGGGTACTGGAGCCTATCTCAGCTACAATCGGGCGGAAGGCGGGGTACACCCTGGACAAGTCGCCACCTCATCGCAATAAAATGATTTGCAAATCCTTTTCAAGCCATATTCAGTTGAATGCACTACAACGATAAGATATTTGATGAACACTTTTCCACTTTGCATCAGTCCATCTTAGATGATCTCGGGCCCAGAGAAGCCGGCGGTGTTTCTGGATGTTGTTGATAAATGGCTTTCGCTTTGCATAGTAGAGCTTTAACTTGCACTTACAGATGTAGCGACCAACTGTAATTACTGACAGTGGTTTTATGAAGTGTTCCTGAGCCCATGTGGTGATATCCTTTAGAGATTGATGTCGGTTTTTGATACAGTGCCGTCTGAGGGATCAAAGGTCACGGTCATTCAATGTTGGTTTCCGGCCATGCCGCTTACGTGGAGTGATTTCTCCAGATTCTCTGAACCTTTTGATGATATTATGGAGCGTAGATGTTGAAATCCCTAAATTTCTTGCAATGTCACTTTGAGAAAGGTTGTTCTTAAACTGTTTGACTATTTGCTCACACAGTTGTGGACAAAGGGGTGTACCTCGCCCCATCCTTTCTTGTGAAAGACTGAGCATTTTTTGGGAAGCTGTTTTTATAGCCAATCATGGCACCCACCTGTTCCCAATTAGCCTGCACACCTGTGGGATGTTCACAATAAGTGTTTGATGAGCATTCCTCAACTTTATCAGTATTTATTGCCACCTTTCCCAACTTCTTTGTCACGTGTTGCTGGCCTCAAATTCTAAAGTTAATTATTATTTGCCCAAAAAAAAAAAGTTTATGGGTTTGAACATGAAATATGTTGTCTTTGTAGCATATTCAACTGAATATGGCTTGAAAAGGATTTGCAAATCATTGTATTCTGTTTATATTTACATCTAACACAATTTCCCAACTGGTATGGAAACGGGGTTTGTAGTACCAGAATGTTTATCATCAAGGAATATAGTGCCAGAATGTTTATTATTAAAGAATAAAATACCAGAATGTTTATTATCAAGAAATATAGCACCAGAATGTTTATTATCAAGGAATATAGTACCAAAATGTTTGTTATAAAGGAATATAGTACCAGAATGCTGCTTATGGAGGAATATAGTACCGGAATGTTTTTTTTTATCAAGGAATATAGAACCAGAATGTTTATTATCAAAGAATATAGTACCAGATTGTTTATCATCAAGGAATATAGAACCAGAATGTTTGTTTATTATCAAGGAATATAGTACCAGAATGTTTTTTATTATCAAGGAATATAGTACCAGAATGTTGATTATGAAAGAATGTAGCACCAGAATGTTTTTTTTAAATCAAGGAATATAGACCCAGCGTGTTTACTATCAAAGAATATAGTACCAGATTGTTTATCAACAAGGAATATAGTACCAGAATGTTTACTATCAAGGTATTTATCAACTTTCGGTCCCAGAAAAAGCCGCTGATGATGCTTGCCAAGTTGTCCGCAACAGCAGCTTGTATTCCTCAGCCTCTTTCAAGTCGAGCGCCGTTCAATCAAAACATCGTTCAGAGGATAAAGACGGAGGATTTTTTTTTTTTCAAGCCATCTCGTGAGCGATTCCTCAGATGGCGCCTCGACTCGCCCTGAGTGCAACATTCCAACCCTGCTCAAGTGGCCATGGGGGATGTTTTAATGACAGCTCACACAAAGATGGGGCTTCACCCAGCGCGATTAAGGTTAGTCCTTCATGATCAGAGGCAGCGCCATCCCAACAGTTAGTCCAGGAAAACAAGACGGAGAAAGACGGGGGTTTGACACAAAGACACCTGCCCACTCAGCAGCTCCTTCAACGCTCTCGGACCCACGGGGGCCTGCTAGCCGCCAGCCGCCAGCCGCCGTGGCTAACAAGTGCGGCGGCGTCCTGGGGATGAGAGGAGAGTGACAGCGGGCCGGCAAACATAAAACTCCTCTGATTAATATTTCATCTCGCAACTTGGGCCTTCGGATGTCTCCAAAAACTTGCTCTTAAGATGACTCGGTGCTGAGGCTACAGAAGTCGAGGCGTCAATCCCGCTCGCTCGCAAGTTGTTGTTTTGCCCGGCAGCTCAAAGATTTTCGTCGGGCAAAGAAAAGGGCTTTTGTTGTCGAGACGTCCTCATGTCTTTCAGACCTCGATGCAAACGGTGATTAATGATCTTTTAATACATCCATCCATCTTCTTCCGCTTATCCGAGGGCGGGTCACGGGGGCAGCAGCCTAAGCAGGGAAACCCAGACTTCCCTCTCCCCAGCCACTTCCTCCAGCTCTTCCCGGGGGATCCCGAGGCGTTCCCAGGCCAGCCTGGAGACATAGTCTTCCCAAAGTGTCCTGGGTCTTCCCCGTGGCCTCCTACCGGTCGGACGTGCCCTAAACACCTCCCTAGGGAGGCGTTCGGGTGGCATCCTGACCAGATGCCCGAACCACCTCATCTGGATTTACTTATTTTATTAATTCATTTATTTTTTTACTGCATATCTTCTAAACTTTCATATCTCTGCATGCTAAAAGATATTCCAATTTTTTTCTCCATCCATCTTCTTTCGCTCATCCGGGGTTGGGTCGCGGGGGCAGCAGCCTAAGCAGAGAAGCCCAGACTTCCCTCTCCCCACCCACTTCGTTCAGCTCCTCCCGGGGGGATCTTGAGACGTTCCCAGGACGTCCAGGAGACAACTTCCCAACGTGTCCTGGGTCTTCCTACCGGTTGGACGTGCCCTAAACACCTCCCTAGGGAGGCGTTCGGGTGACATCCTCACCAGATGCGCGAACCACCTCATCTGGATTTACTTATTTTATCCATCCATTCATCCATTTTCTACCGCTTATTCCCTTTTAGGGTGACGGGGGGCGCTGGCGTCTATCTCAGCTACAATCGGGCGGAAGGAGGTGTACACCCTGGACAAGTCGCCACCTCATCGCAGTACTTATTTTATTAATTCATTTATTTTTTTACTGCATATCTTCTAAACGGTAACACTTTAGTAAGGGGAACGTATTCACCATTAATTAGTCAATTAACATGCAAATTCGTTACGTATTGGCTCTTAATTAGTCATTAAGTACTTAATAATGCCTTATTCTGAATGGCCTTATTAGTGTCCAAATAACTCTAAATTAAGTCTTTGTTACTTAGAATATTTTCCCCTTGTTTCCAAATAACTCTAAATTAAGTCTTTGTTACTTAGAAAATGTTCCCCTAGTGTCCGAATAACTCTAAATTAAGTCTTTGTTGCTTACAATATGTTCCCCTAGTGTCCAAATAACTCTAAATTAAGTCTTTGTTGCTTACAATATGTTCCCCTAGTGTCCAAATAACTCTAAATTAAGTCTTTGTTACTTACAATATGTTCCCCTAGTGTCCAAATAACTGTGAATTAAGTCTTTGTTACTTAAAATATGTTCCCCATAATAAAGTGTTACTGCATTTTTTTTTTCCCTGTTGGAAAAATGCCATTCTCGCCGCTTCATCCGTGTTGATGGGCTCATATTGCCCATCCGACTTAAAGCTACTCCCACAACAGGACATTTGGCTTTATAATAAATGTTTATTTTTTTGCTCCTAACTTTTGTTACCTTGCGAGGAGTCGCGAGCAGGCAGGCCGTCGGTCCGTGCTTCCTGTGTGTGTGTAAAGCTGGCGCCTCGTTTAAGGTTACTCACCTCCAACATGCAAATTAGTAACATCTTGGTTCTTAATTAGTCATTATTAAGTACTTATTAATGCCATATTCTGCATGGCCTTATTATACAAGCAGTAACACTTTAGTATGGGGAACATATTCACCATTACTAACTCTACCTCCAACCAAATAACGTTCAGCACCATTCATTGCCGTTTACCCGACACATGAAACGTGACAAATGTGGGGCGTGCACTATCCACTTTAGCCACCGTGATGGCAGTAGAGTGTTGACTATCTTAAAATGTCTTTTTGTGGCAAGAACAACTTTACCACTAGGTCGAGTGGCACTTTCCATCATTTTCAAGCAGACTGCATTGCAAAATGATTCCTCTAACACAAGATCCACCCAGGAATGGAGCCTTATCAATATCAATCCCTTCCCTACTGTATCTATTATTTTTAAAATGTGGAATTAACTTTAGTTTGTTGTTATTTGTGCTAGTTTAGGGCAGCTTTGTAGGCTTTCAAAACACTTTGCTGGCATTTCAGGTTTGATGTGTTGAAGCTTGATGTTTTTTTTCCCCCCCCTCCAGACAGATTGTTTGCGGAATATGTGGTGCAAATAGAAGTCCCACCCGATGGATTCAAGGGAAGTTTACAACACAGGTGGGAGAAAAAGGAGCGCTCGCTTTGCTCACCCTAACCCACCTACAGTACAGTACGGGTACTCTCGCCTCGTTTTAGCATCATTTTATCGGATGTATCGGTATGACATTTTCATTCCTCGTGTTTATCACGCACCTGTGGTTAAATCAGTTCATTTGTGTGGGGCTTTCATCAAATCTCATCTCCATCGTGGCCCAGCATGAAAACAAATTGTTGACCTTTACACAACCCATGAAAAAACATGTCTGGTATTATTTGTTTCCTCCCTAAATATTCACTTGAATGAAATTAGAAGGATGCAAAATCAATAATCCACAAAGTGTAATGAAGTAGTTGTGGTGTGATGCCAAACACACGTTTTTACTTTCTTCTCTTTTGCATGCAGAAGCAGACAAAAGGCCAAAATGAAATTGTAACTATTTGAGTGCAAGTGTGATAAGTACATGATGAAAAATGTATCTGCTCATTCATTATTTCAATTTAATATTAAAGTTACTTCAAACCGCAAAAGTCAAACTGGACATTTTCCAACTATTAGTTATTTCTGAGACATGGACTAGGGTTAAGGACTAAATAAACTGCTTAGGCCCGGCCCTAAGATGGAAAATATATAGACCTTAGGGGTGTAACGGTACGTATATTTGGATTGAACCGTTTCGGTACGGGGGTGTACCGAACGAGTTTCTAAGCTAAAGTCTTAACAAGCTGCTTTGCTTCTTCTGCCTCTGTCTCAGCACCCAGCAATGTCCCACCCACACAACCATCTGATTGGTTACATATACAGCGGTAACAGCCAATCAGCAGTGCGTATTCAGAGCGCATGTAGTCAATGCTTCAGTGTCGAGCAGATAAGTGTTTAGCAGGTTCTCTCCCCAAATGATAATAAACACCTCCCAGTCAACTACTACTAACATCACTAACCCGAACATGTTTTTTAAAATAAAGTATTGGAAAGGATGGTAATGTAGTTTGTCTCTTTTATTCGATTATTAATCGAAGTAATAATTGACGGATTAATCGATTATCAAGTTGATCATTTGTTGCAGCCCTACTGTATATATATATATATATATATATATATATATATATATATATATATACGTACACATGCTTTGGAGCTCCTGCCTTGGAAAAAAAATTGCATGTTCTCCCCGTGAATGCGTGGGTTCCCTCCGGGTACTCCGGCTTCCTCCCACCTCCAAAGACATGCACCTGGGGATAGGCCCCTCCCACCTCCAAAGACATGCACCTGGGGATAGGTTGATTGGCAACACTAAAAATTGGCCCTAGTGTGTGAATGTTGTCAATCTATCTGTGTTGGCCCTGCGATGAGGTGGCGACTTGTCCAGGGTGTACCCCGCCTTTCGCCTGATTGTAGCTGAGATAGGGGCCAGCGCCCCCCGTGACTCCAAAAGGAATAAGCGGTAGAAAATGGATGGATGGATGGACCTTGGTGCCCTTCTAACTTGCCTCGGTGCCCTAAAATGTAAGCCCTCCTTTAATGCAACACTTGCCTTGACCTTAAAAAGTTAAAATCCAAGGCCTGCTGCGTGCGAGTGCAAAAGCGAAACATACTTCGGTGCAACTTTGCACATCCGGTGCAACGTGAGCAGGGCCTGGAGGTTTATGAAAAATGCATCTGTTAATTTGTTGCTTCCTGCATTCAACCTGCATCATCCAGCACCCGGGAACCTCAAGTTGCCATTTCCATAATGTAATTGAGGTCGGAAAAGCGGCTTTAAAGCGAGTTTAAAAAAAAAAAGGTAGCGGGTGTAAAAATGTATATATCTGCCATATGTCTGCGTTGACCTTTAATTTGGCGAGATGCGCCATATGCGATCCTCAGCTTCCACGGGTCAACCTCTGTGATTATTCACGGGGTGAAAAAAAAGCGGCGGCTGTTGACTGACGGGCCGCATACCTTCGCCGGCAAAAAGCCTTAAATAGCGAGTGGGGCCTTTTCCCACACAGGTCCCGGCGAGGTGAAGGAAGGAGCCCGCTGCTGCCGCACGAGAGGTCAGAAACATTCTGCCCATGTTGGAGGAAGCAGGGGGGGGGGGGGTGGTGGTCCCTCACAGCGTTGGCCTCGACAAGAGCGGGCGCCAGGTGGTCACAAGAGGAATTCATCCGGGCGATGCATAACGCAAAAAAAGGCGCCCGGAGGCCATGGCAGCACATGCGCTGATTGGAGACATCGGAGAGCCGGGACCCAGGAGAGGTGTTGCTTCTTCCCTCCGGCCGCCAGAGAGGTGTCGGCCCGGCCCGCAGAGACGTGCAGGAAGAGAGCGGGGAGGGTTCACAGCGATGCTTCACCTCGCTACAGGCGGCTCTCCCATCGGGAGCTGGAGAGGCCTGAAGGCCACACACACACACACACACACACACACACACACACACACACACACACACACACACACACACACACACACACACACACACACACACACACACACGCCAAGAAGTGCACACAACCTCCTTAAGACGCGCAAGCTGCTCCTCCGCAGCACATCCTTGGCAGCATCCTTCCTCGTCAGGGGACCGGCGGTCCCGACAAGCTGAGGGTTCAACTCCAACAAGAGTGCACGTACATGCTTTTGCCGCCGTAACCTCGCAGCGCTGAATAGTTAAGTGGAGTAGCTGGAGAGGATGAATATATGCATGTGCCCACTCTTCCAACTGCTTTTTGACATTTTTTTTCCTTAAAGGCCTACTGAAATGAGATGTTCTTATTCAAACGGGGATAGCAGGTCCATTCTATGTGTCATACTTCATCATTTCGCGATATTGCCATATTTTTGCTGAAAAGATTTAGTAGAGAACATCCACAATAAAGTTCTCAACTTTTGGTCGGTAATAAAAAAGCCTTGTCTGTACCGGAAGTAGCAGACAATGTGCGCGTGACGTCACGGGTTGTGGAGCTCCTCACATCTGAACATTGTTTACAATCATGGCCACCAGCAGCTAGAGCGATTCGGAACGAGAACGCGACAATTTCCCCATTAATTTGAGCGAGGACGAAAGATTTGTGGATGAGGAAAGTGAGAGTGAAGGACTAGAAGAAAAAAAAAAAAAAAAAAAAAAGACGACGGCAGTGGGAGCGATTCAGATGTTATTAGACACATTTACTAGGATCATTTTGGAAAATCCCTTATCTGCTTATTGTGTTACTAGCGTTTTAGTGAGATTATATGGTACCTGAAAGTCGGAGGGGTGTGGCCACGGGTGTGGTGACCGCCAGTGTCTCTGAGGGAAGGCACGTTTCTCGACAAGGCCGGGCTGAGATTTTTTTTTTTTCCCCCATCCTCCACAGTGGAAGCATCCCATGTTCGGAGGCGGCCGGTCGGAGGAGGCAAGAGAGTTCACAGCTGCCTCTTCGACAGGTGCAGGAGGAACGACAAGCTCTTCGCTCATGTTTACGGTAAGAGCCGACTATTACCACAATTTTCTCACCGAAACCTGCCGGTTGACATGTAGTAGGGAACCATGTTCGCTTGACCACTCCGTTCCATAGTAAAGCTTCACCTTTGCGAATGTAAACAAAGAAACACCGGCTGTGTTTGTGTTACTAAAGGCAGCTGCTTCCCACTTACATCTTTCTTCTTTGACGTCTCAATTATTAATTGAACAAATTGCAAAAGATTCAGCAACACAGATGTCCAGAATACTGTGTAATTATGTGATTAAAGCAGACTACTTATAGCTTGGATCGGGCTGGAACAAAATGTCCGCTCAACCCGAGACGTCACGTGCACACGTCATCATAAGCGTCATCATTCCGCGACGTTTTCAACACGACACTTCGCGGGAAATTTAAAATTGCAATTTAGTAAACTAAAGCGGGCGTATTGGCATGTGTTGCAATGTTAATATTTCATCATTGATATATAAACTATCAGACTGCGTGGTCGCTAGTAGTGGCTTTCAGTAGGACTTTAAAGGTGATGGAGCCCAAGAAGACGTGCCAGAAAATGATCTCATCGCAATATTCACCGCCGTGGTAAATAAGGAATAGCAGCATGGCCGTCAACAGGCGCCAAATTAATGATGCTAAATGTGCTAATTATCTTTCCATTCCAGGGTGAAATGGATGCCATCATAAAACTTGTATTAATTTTGCAAGCAATGTTTTAAGTAGAGATGTCCGATAATGGCTTTTTTGTTGCCGATATTGTCCAACTCTTAATTACCGATTCCGATATCAACCGTCGTTTAAGTGTTAAAAATAAGTCACATTCATTTTTTTTTTATATACAAACCCTGTTTCCATATGAGTTGGGAAATTGTGTTAGATGTAAATATAAACAGAATACAATGATTTGCAAATCCTTTTCAAGCCATATTCAGTTGAATATGCTACAAAGACAACATATTTCATGTTCAAACTGATTTTTTATGTGTGCAAATAATCATTAACTTTAGAATTTGATGCCAGCAACACGTGACAAAGAAGTTGGGAAAGGTGGCAATAAATACTGCTAAAGTTGAGGAATGCTCATCAAACACTTATTTGGAACATCCCACAGGTGTGCAGGCTAATTGGGAACAGGTGGGTGCCATGATTGGCTATAAAAACAGCTTCCCAAAAAATGCTCAGTCTTTCAAAAGAAAGGATGGGGCGAGGTACACCCCTTTGTCCACAACTGTGTGAGCAAATAGTCAAACAGTTTAAGAACAACCTTTCTCAAAGTGACATTGCAAGAAATTTAGGGATTTCAACATCTACGCTCCATAATATCATCAAAAGGTTCAGAGAATCTGGAGAAATCACTCCACGTAAGCGGCATGGCCGGAAACCAACATTGAATGACCGTGACCTTCCATCCCTCAGACAGCACTGTATCAAAAACCGACATCAACCTCTAAAGGATATCACCACATGGGCTCAGGAACACTTCAGAAAACCACTGTCACTAAATACAGTTTGTCGCTACATCTGTAAGTGCAAGTTAAAGCTCTACTATGCAAAGCGTAAGCCATTTATCAACAACATCCAGAAACACCGCCGACTTCTCTGGGCCCGAGATCATCTAACATGGTTTGATGCAAAGTGGAAAAGTGTTCTGTGGTCTGACGAGTCCACATTTCAAATTGTTTTTGGAAATATTCAACATCGTGTCATCCGGACCAAAGGGGAAGCGAACCATCCAAACTGTTATTGACGCAAAGTTCAAAAGCCAGCATCTATGATGATATGGGGGTGCATTAGTGCCCAAGGCATGGGTAACTTACACATCTGTGAAGGCACCATTAATACTGAAAGGTACATACAGGTTTTGGAACAACATATGCTGCCATTTGAGCGCCGTCTTTTTCATGGACGCCCCTGCTTATTTCAGCAAGACAATGCCAAGCCACATTCAGCACGTGTTACAACGGCATGGCTTCGTAAAAAAAAAAGAGTGCGGGTACTTTCCTGGCCCGCCTGCAGTCCAGACCTGTCTCCCATCGTATAATACGCATTATTAAGCGTAAAATAGGACAGCGGAGACCCCAGACTGTTGAAGGACTGAAGCTCTACATAAAACAAGAATGGGAAATAATTTCACTTTCAAAGCTTCATAAATTCATTTCCTCACTTCCCAAACGTTTATTGAGTGTTGTTAAAAGAAAAGGTGATGTAACACAGTGGTGAACATGCCCTTTCCCAACTACTTTGGCATGTGTTGCAGCCATGAAATTCTAAGTTAATTATTATTTGCAAAAAAAAAATAAAGTTTATGAGTTTGAACATCAAATATGTTGTTTTTGTAGCATATTCAACTGAATATGGCTTGAAAATGATTTACAAATCATTGTATTCTGTTTATATTTACATCTAACACAATTTCCCAACTCATATGGAAACGGGGTTTGTATCTATTATTATTTCAATATTACTTAAATCATGATTCACAGAAATATTGATAATTTTCTCATGAATATTTAGTCGAACCAGACATTTTTAGCTCACTTTTGGGATGATTCTTTGCATGAAAACGCACGTCCATGTCTCCCACTTCAACGTCCAAGTCGACCTTTCTCCAAAACTAGACCTATTCTCACCAAGGTGCGCGCATGTTGTTGCCATTTGTGTGTTGTTCTCTTTTCCGTGTGTTTGCTTATTCTACATCAATTATTGACTGGCTAATTTGGTCTGCGGGCTCCTGTGAGACAACATTGCAGCATGGGCATGACAGCTTTATCTATTACACGCAGGCCAATGACAGCCTTGTTCCGGCGGTGTGTGTGTGTGTGTGTATGTGTGTGTGTGTGTGTGTGGGTGTGTGTGTGTGTGTGCGTGTGTGTGTGTGTGTGTGTGTGTGTGTGTATGTGTGTGTGTGTGTGTGTGTGTGTGTGCATGTGTGTGTGTGCATCAGTGCTGGTGTCAAAGAGTGAGTGGGTGGAGGGGGCGTGGGGGGGGGGGGGGTTGGGGGGGGGTGTTCAGGCTCATTCTCAGTTGCATTAGCAGAGGAGCAGGACTGGGACACATCAACATCTTAATCAATACGTGAGAGTCAATTACTGAGGAAGCGCGTGCTTAAGCAAGATCTGATTATTGGGTTCATGTTCAGTCCACCAAATGGACCAAATCAATGTGATGTGATATGTGCTGTGTACAACCCCCCCACCCCCACCCCCACAAATACATCGCTTGTCACCTCCACCTGTGCTCTCTCTCCCAACTATTGTCCCTCATCACCTCAAATTCCTCACAGACAGGTGAGGGAAGGATGGCATGCTGATCAAAGGGAGTAAAAGTATGGATAGATGGATGTCCAGTCTTCCAACTATTGTTTAACACCTCAAATTCCTCACAGACAAATGAATAAAGGATGGCATGATGATCAAAGGGACTAAAAGGATGGATGGATGGATAATGGATGTTCACTCTTCCAACTATTGTCCCTCATCACCTCAAATTCCTCACAGACAGGTGAGGGAAGGATGGCATGCTGATCAAGGGGACTAAAAGTATGGATAGATGGATGTCCAGTCTTCCAACTATTGTTTAACACCTCAAATTCCTCACAGACAAATGAATAAAGGATGGCATGATGATCAAAGGGACTAAAAGGATGGATGGATGGATAATGGATGTTCACTCTTCCAACTATTGTCCCTCATCACCTCTAATTTCTCACAGGATGGCATGATGATCAAAGGGACTAAAATGATAAACGAATGGATGGATGGATGCATGGATGGATGTTCCGTCTGCCAACTATTGTCCGTCATCACCTCAAATTCCTCACAGACAAATGAGGGAAGGATGGCATGCTGATCAAAGGCACAGAATGGATGGATGGCTGGATGGATGGTTTCTCCTAATTGTTGTCCCTCATAACCTCAAATTGTTCACAGAGAAATGAGGGAAGGATGGCATGCTGATCAAAGGAACTAAAAAGATGGATGCATGGATGGATGTTCTCTCTCCCAACTATTGTCCCTCATCACCTCAAATTCCTCACAGCCAAATGAGGGAAGGATGGCATGCTGATCAAAAGGGACACAAATAAATAAATAAATGATAAATGGGTTGTACTTGTATAGCGCTTTTCTACCTTCAAGGTACTCAAAGCGCTTTGACACTACTTCCACATTTACACACACATTCACACACTGATGGAGGGAGCTGCCATGCAAGGCGCCAGCCAGCACCCATCAGGAGCAAGGGTGAAGTGTCTTGCTCAGGACACAACGGACGTGACGAGGTTGGTACTAGGTGGGATTTGAACCAGGGACCCTCGGGTTGTGCACGGCCACTCTCCCACTGCACCACGCCGTCCTATGATGGATTGATGGATGGATGGTTTCTCTCCTAATTGTTGTCCCTCATAACTTCAAATTCCTCACAGACAAATGAGGGAAGGATGGCATGCTGATCAAAGGGACTAAAAAGATGGATGCATGGATGGATGGATGGATGTTCACTCTCCCAACTATTGTCCCTCATCACTTCAAATTCCTCACAGACAAATGAGTGATGGGTGGGATGCTGATCAAAGGGACTAAAATGACGGATGGATAGAAGGATGAATGCATGAAAAAAAGTTCCCTCTCCCAACTATTGTCCCTCATCACCTCAAATTCCTCACAGACAAATGAGGGAAGGATGGAAGGCAGATCAAAGGGACTAAAAACATGGATGATTTGATGAATGACTGGATGGATGCAAAAATTCATGGATGGATGTTTCTTCTCCCAAATATTGTCCCTCGTCGCCTCAAATTCCTCACAAACAAATGAGGGAAGGATGGAAGACTGATTAAAGGGACTATAACGATGGATGGATGGATGGATGTTCTCTCTCCCAACTATTTTTCAACACCTTAAATTCCTCACAGACAAATGAGGGAAGAATGGCATGCTGGATGAATGGACAGATGCATAAATGCATGGATGGATGCTCCCTCTCCCAACTATTGTCCGTCATCACCTCAAATTCCTCACAGACAAATGAGGGAAGGATGGAAGGCAGATCAAAGGGACTAAAACGATGAATGAATTGATGAAAGGATGGATGCATGTTCCCTCTCCCAACTATTGTCCCTCATGACTTCAAATTCCTCACAGACAAATGAGGGAAGGATGGCATGCAGATCAAAGGGATTAAAAAGATGGATGGATGGATGGATGGATGCATGGATGTTCCCTCTCCCAACTATTGTCCCTTATCACCTAAAATTCCTCAAAAAAATGAGGGAAGGATGGCATGCTGATCAAAGGGACTAAAAGTATGGATGCATGAATGGATGGATGGATGTTCACTCTGCCAACTATTCAACACCTCAAATTCTTCACATACAAATGAGGGAAGGATGGGATGCTGATCAAAGGGACCAAAAAATGGATGGATAGATGATAGGATTGTTGTCCATCACCTCCAATTCTTTAGAGAAAAATGAGGGAAGGATGGCATGCTGATCAAAGGGACTAAAATAATGGATGGATGGATGGATGGATGTTCCCTCTCCCAACTATTGTTCCTCAACACCTCAAATTTCTCACAAACAAATGAGGGAAGTATGGAAGGCTGATCAAAGGGACTATAATGATGGATGAATTGATGGATGGATGGATGCATGGATGGATGCATGGATGGATGTTTCCTCTCCCAACTATTGTTCCTCAACACCTCAAATTCCTCACAGACAAATGAGGGAAGGATGGCATGCAGATCAAATGGACTAAAAGAATGGATGATTTGATGAATGGATGGATGGATGGATGGATGCATGGATGGATGTTTCCTCTCCCAACTATTGTCCCTCATCACCTCAAATTCCTCACAGACAAATGAGGGAAGGATGGCATGCTGATCAAAGGCACAAAATGGATGGATGGCTGGATGGATAATGGATGGTTCCTCTCTTAATTGTTTTCCTTCATCACCTCAAATTCTTCAGGAATCAAACCTGGAACCCTCAAGTTGTTATACCAAAAAGTAGATTAATGAAAGTTATAGAGAGGATAGATAATATAACAACTGCTGGTGAGTCACCATTGTCACAGTCGGTCCACCACAGGTAAAAACAGAGCAGAATAAATTGGTGGTGTTGATATCAAGTGTAGTATCAGTATTTGATCAATACTACAGTGATTAGTTTGATATTTTTATTTCCTTAAAATAATGTTAACAAAAAAATTCTACAGACACAGGATGACTTTGAGGCCAAACACCAAAGGCTTTAAAAGAGTAGCAGATAGTAGTTTTGACTTTAATGTAGTTATTAAGGGACGGCGTGGCGCAGTGGGAGAGTGGCCGTGCGCAACCCGAGCGTCCCTGGTTCAAATCCCACCTAGTACCAACCTCGTCACGTCCGTTGTGTCCTGAGCAAGACACTTCACCCTTGCTCCTGATGGGTGCTGGTTGGCGCCTTGCATGGCAGCTCCCTCCATCAGTGTGTGAATGTGTGTGTGAATGTGGAAGTAGTGTCAAAGCGCTTTGAGTACCTTGAAGGTAGAAAAGCGCTATACAAGTACAACCCATTTATCATTTACTTATTGTGTCCTATTTAATTAGTTTCGCTCAAACGATTGTATGTAGTAAAGTTTAAACGTTGTGTTGATATTGTTAAACTGTCAATGCCACTCGCCATAAATACATTGGAAAATGAACAGTTATTATAGTATTTGCTGATCTCACTCATGAATAATTGGAATGTGCAGCATAAAACCCTGAGTTTGTCATCTATGAACGCTGACTTTTACAGCAAAGTTAGGTCAATAACATCGGCAGCTTTTTTACCACCTGTAAAACATTGACAAAATCAGAAGAAAAATGTTAAAATCAGACTTAGAAAGAATAAGTCGTGTCGTTGTCTCCAGCAGGTTAGGGCATTCGCACTAGGCTCTATAGTGTCCTGAATGCTGCTGCTCGAGTCCTGACTAGAACTGAGAAATACGACCACATTAGTCCAGCTCTTAGGTCAGTGTTTTTAATCTCTGTGCCGTGAGATAAAGTCTGGTGTGCCGTGGGAAATTATCTGAAATTCACCTATTGGGATTAAAAATATTTTTTGCAAAGTAGTAATTATAGTCTGCACAGTCACTGTGTAATACTCTTCCATATCAGTAGGGGGCAGTTGGGAGCTAATTGCTTTGTAGATGTCAGAAACAGCGGGAGGCAGGGTGCAGGTAAAAATGTGTCCAATGCTTAAACCAAAAATAAACAAAAGGTGAGTGTCCCTAAGAAAAGGCATTGAAGCTTAAGGAAGGCTATGCAGAACAAAAGTAAAACTGAACTGGCTACAAAGTAAACTAAAACAGAATGCTGGACGACAGCAAAGACTTAATGTGGAGCAAAGACGGTGTCCAACCATGACAAGACAATCAACAATGTCCACACAAAGAAGGATAAAAATAATTGAAATATTTTTGATTGCCAAAACAAAGTAGATGCGGGAAATATCGCTCATAGGAAGGCATGAAACTGCTACAGGAAAACACCAAAAAAAGAGGAAAAGCCACCAAAATAGGAGCGCAAGACAAGAACTAAAACACTACACAAAAGAAACCAGCAAAAAAGTCCAAATAAGTCAGGGTGTGATGTGACAGGTGCTGACAGTACACCTACTTTGAGACAAGAGCTACTGTATAGTGATGCATGCTTGGTTATGCTTTAAAGTCATATCCAACAATTGCAACAATGACTTTTTAACTGAGTTTCGTTTTTTTAGTGATTTCTGCTGGTGGTGTGCCTCCAGATTTTTTCAACGCAGAAAATGGGCCTTGGCTCAAAAAAGGTTTAAAAAACACTGGCTTATGTCGCTGCACTGGCTTCCTGTTGTTTAGAGAATAGACTTTAAAACAGCTTTGTTTGTGTAGAAGTTTTCTCATGGTCTTATTCCAAAATACATCTCGGACATGTTGAAGCCATATGAACCATCTCGGGGTCTGAGAACCTCAGGGAGTGGTCTTCTGTTGGTGCCCAGAGTCAGGACCAAACATGGTGGGGCTGCATTTTAGTTTTATGCTCCTAAACTCTGGAATAGTATTCCTACAGATGCCAGCCAGGCCTTAATGTAGCCTTAATCTATTTTAATTGTGCATATGACAAAGTGTGTTATGTAGACTTTTGATACATTTTTATTTGAATTGTTAGTGTGGAAGGGGGTGTGGCCTGCGGGCCTGCCGCGGAACAGGGTGTGCCAGGACCGGCCTCGGAGACAGCGACAGGTGCGTAGATGGCCCAGGTGGGCCCTGTTATCTAATTACCTGTCGCCCTTTATTAGCAGCAGCTGGGAGGAGAGAAGTAGTTGGAGTCAGTTTGCGCGTACGGCCCCCTCCGACCACCACCTATCATTCCTTCACCAGTGTGAGCGGCACCGGGGGCAAGGGTGAAGTGTCCTGCCCAAGGACACTACGGCAGCAATTTGGATGTCAAGAGTCGGGGAGCGAACCTGCAACCCTCAGGTTTCTGGCACGGCAGCCTCCTTCCGAAGTGAGTATCCATTCCCAAGTTGCAATTGAGCGGGAAGTGTTGCGCCGTAGCCAGACCGGCAGATATATATATTTGCAAGGCCATTTTCAAGAAGGATATTTAAAGAGAAACTGCATCTTGGGATGAAATGAGGAAATGCCCGCCATTTTTACTGGAATAAGCTGACGACGAGGGGGACCACTCTATAAATGGTGAGTTCAGATATTAAATGTTTTCACTTTTAATATCCATCCATCCATTTCCCACCGCTTGTCCCTTTTGGGGTGGCGGGGTGTGGTTGAGCCTATCTCAGCTGCATTCGGGCAGAAGGCGGGGTACTACTATTTCTAAAAAATCATGAGTTTGACACAACTGTGTCTCATACACCTTCTGCCCGAATGATGAGATAGGCTCCAGTGACCCCGAAAGGGACAAGCGGTAGAAAATGGATGGATTAAAACAGATGACAGCCAAATGGACTTTGCTGTTTTATTTTCAATGAAACAATAAAACATATGTACTCATATAGTAGTACAGTTGTTATCAGTGAGAGTATTCTTATTTTAAGGTATTTTTGGGTTTATTGAGGTTAGCTAATTAGGGACCGATGTCCCTTTGGGACAGAGGAAACTATTGAATTTCTAAGGTTTTATTATTATTATTCTTTATTATTATTCCGCCGCCTCTTTGCGCTATAATTTCACTCTCTTAACATGCTTCAAAACTCACCAAATTTGACACACACAACAGGACTGGCAAAAATTGCGATCTAATCAAAAAACCAAAACCCAAAATTACGCTCTAGCGCCCCCTAGGAAGACAACACGGACAAAACTTTCTCTAACTTCCAGTAGGAATGTCGTAGAAACATGAAACAAAAACCACTATGTAGGTCTCAGTTAGACCTATATTTTGTATCCTACAGCTAAAATCAACAGGAAGTTTGCAACTCCCCCTTCGATAGAAACGTTGACAAAAAAAAAAAAATCGCTTTTTTTCAAACATTATCTCCTCTGAGGCCGTTTGTCGTTTGGGCTTCAAATAAGCAGCAGAAGAGAGATTGAACCCTTCTGATTGAAAGTTGATGAAATAGTTTTAATCACTGCTATGGTTTTGATTTTATCAGCATTCAAAGAAAACCATTTCAAAGATGGCCGCCAAGCGCAGACACAGTGAGGGAGACGTTTTTTCGTTTTTTTCCCTACTGTCCGCTGCTGGTGCGCACGCACCAACATTCGTGGTGGAGGGGCTATGTTCGTCTATACCAGTGGTTCTTAACCTTGTTGGAGTTTCCGAACCCCACCAGTTTCATACGCGCATTTACCGAACCCCTCTTTTGTGAATCTTTTTTTTTTTTAATTCAAGACAAAGTTACCGGTATATGTTTTTTTTTCTTCCTGGTGTACAAAATGAACCGTGCATGAACCCACAACAAATTACACACCCGCAAAACAGTGTGACTTCTGCTGTTGCCGTATCCATAATACGCCGATAAGGAAAAGTTTTTATTTACACGATGAGTCCATACTTGCCAACCCTCCTGATTTTTCTGGGTGAATCCCGAATTCCGGTGCCATCCCGAAAATCTCACTGGGCAACCATTCTCCTTTAGCGTCCTCTACAACCTGTCGTCACGTCCGATTTTCCTCCATATAAACGGCGTGTCGGCGCATTCAAATCATTTATGTGGCTTTTACACACACATAAGTGAATGCAAAGCATACTTGGTCAACAGCCATACACGTCACACTGAGGGTGGCCGTATAAACAACTTTAACACTGTTACAAGTACGCGCCACACTGTGAACCCACACCAAACAAGAATGACAAACACATTTGGGGAGAACATCCGCACCGTAACATAATGTAACAAATACCCAGAATCCCTTGAAGCACTAACTCTTCTGGAATCTACAATATACACCCCCGCTACCACCAAACCCCGCCCTCCCCCCCTCCACCTCAACCCCCACTCCCCCCATCTTCCGAATTTGGAGGTCTCAAGACTGGCAAGTATGGATGAGTCGGGTGTGTCTTGACTGGCTCAGCAGAACCCCTGAGGCCGACTCACCGAAGCCCTGGGGTTCGATCGAACCCAGGTTAAGAACCACTGGTCTATACCAAGATGGCTGCCAGGTGCCGTAGCTAAGCCGCTATGTTTTAAAGTTGTCGTTTGCCTGCATATTGTAAAAACAACCGTCCGACATTCTTTATTTTAGGTACTTCCATATGGTGCCTTACTGTTGTGGCGTTTTAAGGCCATCTGCACTTTTGATGCTACGGTGAAGACAATGAATGGTCCGGTTTTGATTTTATTAGCCTTCAAAGAACCGCTGCGCTGAAAAACATTTCTAAGATGGCCGCCGTGCGCTCACACAGAGAGATAGACGTTTTTTTTTTAAATTTGTTTCCCTAGCGCTTCAAGTATGTAATCTTATAAATGGCATAAACGCGCCAGTGACACAATATTTGAATAATATTAACATTAGTTGTGCTTCGCACTCGTGTGAAATATTTGTTAAAGGGGAACATTATCAGCAGACCTATGTAAGCGTCAATATATACCTTGATGGTGCAGAAAAAGGACCATATGTTTTTTTAACCGATTTCCGAACTCTAAATGGGTGAATTCTAGCGAATTAAACGCCTTTCTATTATTCCCTCTCGGGGTTGTGACGTCACCTAGGTAGTCAATCCGCCTGTGGAGAGACGCAGCCGACGGGCTGACAGCGGGCGGACAGAGGCGTTCTGGACCAGAATGGAGGCCAGGAGGCGGGGCATGCGGCGGCGAGGAGAGGCGTGACGCACGTGGAGCAGCAGGAGGACAGCAATCGGAGTCAGGTGCGTAGGACACACACCTGCTCACAATCTGCGCATCTGCTCCTAGACTTTAAGATAGGCGAAGGGGGCATGATCGGGAGAGAGGGGAGGAAACCACGGCAACCCGACCACGAGCACGACAACAGAGCACGCCAAGATGAGTCCCCGCCACAGATGCAGCAGGCGAGCACCGAAAGGTGCAGCGCGACCAGGTAGCAGGGCCGGCGCACTAGAAATGGGCACGCCCAACTGGCCCGAAGACAGATTTGCCGAAAGAATAAAAGCGAATCAAACCTGCTACGACGCCTCGTGTGTCCAGTGTCACCGCAACCCACACGAGGACGGCTGGGAGTCCGTCACACCATTTTCTCAAACACATTACAAACATCGAGTCAAATTAGCTCTGTTATTTTCCGTTTTTTCGACTGCTTTCCGTACCTTGGAGACATCATGCCTCGGTGTGTTGTCCGAAGGTATAACAACACGATCAGGGACGGATTCAAGTTGACTTACGTGGAATGTGCATCGATTAGCACGGCATGCTAATCGATGCTAACATGCTATTTAGGCTGTATATACATATTGCATCGTTATGCCTCATTTGTAGCTATATTTGCATCCGGCCTTTCCCTCCACCCACATTTAATGCCAAACAAACACTTACCAATCGACGGATTTAAGTTGCACCTGTGTCCAAAGATCCAAAAGTCCCTCGTCTGCACATTTTACCGGCGATGCTGCGACAGAGATGGACAGAGATGTATGGATACCCTGCGACACTCAAAGCAGATGCATTTCCAACGATAAAGTCAACGAAATCACAAAGGTGAGTTTTGTTGATGTTATTGACTTATATGCTAATCAGACATATTTGGTTGCGGCATGACTGCCAGCTAATCGATGCTAACATGCTATTTAGGCTAGCCGTATGTGCATTTGTACCTATTTTTGCATCCAGCCTTTCACTCCACCCACATTTAATACCAAACAAACACTTACCAATCGACAGATTTAAGTTGTTCCTGCACATTTTACCAGCGATGCTATGGAAGACATGGCACAGAGATGTATGGATACCCTGCGACACTCAATTGTTGGTTAGAAAGCGATCGCCGAATAGCGTCAATAGCTATTCGCTCAATAGTTTCAGTTTCTTCTTCAATTTCGTTTTCGGTATCTGCCTCCACACTCCAACCATCTGTTTCAATACACGCGTAACCTGTTGAATCGCTTAAGCCGCTGAAATCTGAATTAATGTTGCTATATCTTGTTGTGCTATCCGCCATGTTGGCATCACTAAATGACGTCACAGGAAAATGGACGATGGATTTAAAGATAGCGAAAATCAGGAACTTTAAAGTCTTTATTCGGGATATTCCATGATGGGTAAAATTTTGAAAAAAACTTCGAAAAATAAAATAAGCCACTGGGAACTGATTTTTATAGGTTTTAACCCTTCTGAAATTGTGATAATGTTCCCCTTTAAGATGGCTGCCGGCTATAGCTAACGCTTATCCGGGCTTGGGTCGCGGGGGCAGCAGCCAAAGCAGTCCCTTCCATCGCTGCTTGCAGCTTTAATTGTACTTGTTTTGGAAAGTCTTGACAAGCCAAATGTTCTTGTTCTACTGGCAGGAAATTTTGCTTAGTTCAAATAAAATACCCCTATTTTTGTTCTTTTTTTTTTAACACTGACTTTTTGCAGTGCATTGAAGGCCTAGGTAGGAAACGCACGGCCCGCCACTGCTATCCAACATTTAACACGAACGTTCGGCTGTATGAAAGTGACTACGGCTACAATGTTATCGGGTTGTATGCAAAAAATGCTCAGGTGAAAAAATACAGCTGAAAGATTGAAGCAACTGTGAGACCAACCACGACAAACACAACAAATGCGAAGGAGAGTCTGCTTGTATTAAAAGGAACGGTAAAGAAAATGAAAAAAAAAAAAACCAAAAAAAGTCAAAAAAAGAAAATCAATAACCCAGAGATTTTTAACTAAGGTTTTTTTTTTTCTTTGTTTAGTGTTGTTTTTTTCTTCTCACTCCGTCTTTTTTTTTTTTTTATCTCGTAAGCTGCCAAACATCACCGGTGAAACTTGTTGCCAGGGGCTGAATCATAGCAATATTGATTTGATTATGTAAAAAGCTCGGAGGAACCTCAAGCCAGATGCAGAAATAACTCCTCACCTGAACACACACACACACACACACACACACACACACACACACACACACACACACACACTGGTTATCATTTGGAATGGGGACCAAGTTGTCGTTCAGGACTTGTGGGGACCACCCTTTCTACAGATTGTGGAGGCATATAAAAAATGAGGTAAAATGTCCACTGCCCAGTTAGCTCATCCACGTCTTTAAATCTCTGGATTGATGAAGTATTGTGCTGATCATACTTAACGGGGACCCTGGGGGAAAAGAGTTAATATGGTTGAAGGGGGGGCCAAAATTAAATGATTTTGCATAATTCACATGAGCATACACAGTAAACATGTTTTATGGGCTAAAGCTTAAAAATCACTTCGGCATCTTCAGACTGGATCTGACTATCATTTAAAAAGGTTTCACTCTAAGGGACCTGTTTTTTTGTCCCTATACCGTCAGAGGTCCTATAAAGGTGACTGTGTAAACAGAGCGAGGTCCCCATTAAGTAAGCATTGCCAGAACACACACAAACACACACACACACACACACACACACACACACACACACACACACACACACACACACACACACACACACACAGGTTATCATTTGGAATGGGGACCAAGTTTTTGATCGTGACTTGTGGGGACCACCCTTTGGTTGTCGAGGCATAACAAAAAAAATAGGCAATATGTCCACTGCCCAGTTAGCTCATACACATCTTTAAATCTCTGGATTGATGAAGTCATGTGCTGATCATACTTACTGGGGACCCTGGGGGAAAAGACTTAATACGGCTGATGGGGGACCAAAATTAAATAATTTTGCATAATTCACATGAATTATATTTATATAGCGCTTTTCTCAAGTGACTCAAAGCACTTTACATAGTGACACCCAATATCTAAGTTACATTTAAACCAGTGTGGGTGGCACTGGGAGCAGGTGGGTAAAGTGTCTTGCCCAAGGACACAACGGCAGTAACTAGGATGGCAAAAGCGGGAATCGAACCTGCAACTCTCAAGTTGCAGGCACGGCCACTCTACCAACCGAGCTATACCGCCCCACAACATCAAGGTATATATTGACTCTTATATAGGTCTGGTGATAATGCCCATCCATCCATTTTCTACCGCTTATTCCCTTTTGGGGTCGCGGGGGGCGCTGGCGCCTATCTCAGCTTCAATCGGGCGGAAGGCGGGGTACACCCTGGACAAGTCGCCACCTCATCGCAGGGCCAACACAGATAGACAGACAACATTCACACACTAGGGACCATTTAGTGTTGCCAATCAACCTATCCCCAGGTGCATGTCTTTGGAGGTGGGAGGGGCCTATCCCCAGGTGCATGTCTTTGGAAGTGGGAGGAAGCCGGAGTACCCGGAGGGAACCCACGCATTCACGGGGAGAACATGCAAACTCCACACAGAAAGATACCGAGCCTGGGATTGAACCCAGTACTGCAGGAGCTTCGTATTGTGAGGCAGACGCACTAACCCCTCTGCCACCGTGAAGCCCCTGGTGATAATGTTCCCCTTTAAATACAGAAGCAATAATCAGAACACAGGTGCGCCTAACAAACAAGAGCAGGATAAAACAGGAAGTGCAAAAACTAAGAACAGGAAGAGTCCAAAGCGATCAACAAAACACAAAAAGACTCAAAAACCAAAACCATATATGATCCGGGCGGCGGATCATAACACGAGGTCCCCACCAAGTCAGCATTGCCAGAACACACACACGCACGCACGCACGCACGCACGCACGCACGCACGCACGCACGCACGCACGCACGCACGCACGCACGCACGCACGCACGCACGCACGCACGCACGCACGCACGCACGCACGCACGCACGCACGCACGCACGCACGCACGCACGCACGCACGCACGCACACACACACACACACACACACACACACACACACACACACACACACACACACACACACACACACACACACACACACACACACACACACACACACACACACACACACACACACACACACACACACACACACACACACACACACACGGTGGGCTAGAGAGGACAAAGACAACACCAGGACAGAATATTGTTGAGGATAAAAAGCGTAATTACTCCCCCTTCACAGCTAAAATAGATTTTTGTTCCCGGATTTTCTCAGTATTCTGTGTTGCTGGATGATAATTAACGTGCTCCACTCCACAATACCAGGCAGTTATGAACTCAAGGAACGTGTGTGTGTGTATACAACTCAGTTAATAGAAAAGCCTGCCCAGTCTGTGATGTATGGCACCCCCTCCTGGACCCACCACCTCTGACTGCAACGGTACAGCAGACTGCATGTTTTTTTTTTCTTGCAGATCACAAAGAAATGTGTGTCATAAAGCGATGGCGTTGTCTGCGAATTGGGAGGACGGAGAAGAAAAACACTACGACTCAGCTACCTAATGGGGCCGGCGCACTAATTGGGCCACCTTTGTTCCCCCCCGCCCCGGTGCATTATGGGAGCCACGTGGCTTTTAACTGACCGGAGTTATGATTCCAGCTCGGTGAATCTCCATCCCAATCAAACGACCGGAACATTGTGGTCAGGCT
Source organism: Nerophis ophidion (assembly GCF_033978795.1). Taxonomy (NCBI): domain Eukaryota; kingdom Metazoa; phylum Chordata; class Actinopteri; order Syngnathiformes; family Syngnathidae; genus Nerophis; species Nerophis ophidion. The sequence continues at coordinate 117,972 of NC_084630.1, read as the reverse complement.
GGGTGGAATTGGGGCCGGGGTCCTATGTAAGAATACTAATCAGATCACATGAGGAGGGTCTTCCAAAAAAATAAAAAAAAAAGAACAGATGAAGTTTCAAACAAATGTATGCGAGCATGTAATTATGTGGGGACAAAAAATGGGCTGCAATTACCGATCTGATGCAAAAAAAACATTTTTTCCCCCCCCCCTTAGTTTATTATTGTTGTTGCTGGTACATGCCACTCTACTCCTCGGATGTATTTTGATACTCAAAAAAATAGCGCATTTATTATTTTATGATACAATTGGGGCAAAAAAACAAAACCAGGGTTCTTCAACTGTGTTTTCCACAAACTATTTACCGTAAATGTTCTGGTCAAAGCTTTTCCAAGAAGGATGTGGAGAGGCGGAGCCAACGGGCCGACGGCGAGGCGGGGCATGCTGCAGCCCTGCCCAAGATGGTGGCAAGGAGGCGGAGCATGCGGCGGAGCGGAGAGGCGGGGCCGCCGCAATCGAATTCAGGTGCGTGGCTCACACACCAGGAAATTATTAAAGGGGAACATTATCAGCAGAACTATGTAAGCGTCAATATATACTTTGATGTTGCAGAAAAAAGACCATATGTTTTTTTTAACCGATTTCCGAACTCTAAAAGGGTGAATTTGGCGATTGAAACGCCTTTCAATTGTTTGCTGTCGGAGCAATGACCTTTCACCCGTGACGTCACAATCTGTCACTTCTTTTCTGTTAGTTTTTCGTGTTTTTGTATTTACTTCCTGTTCAGTGCTCTTATTTTGTTGTATTTCCTGTTTTATTCACGGAGCACTGTTGTTTTTTCTTTTCATTGATTGGCAGCGATTCACACCTCCTGCCAATCACACTAGTGTCTATTTATGTTTCACTGGAGCACTCCTCAGTGCTCGATGATAAAATCTATGTTGAGAACGTTTATCTGCACGACTGCTTTATGTTTGCTTTTGTTATTTTCTTATGAGTATTAAATATTCTTACCTTCACTCAACTCTCCTGGATTCTTGCATGCTCGGGGACACACAACAGCAGACATGCGAGTTCCCAACAGTGACGTCAAAACAGGAAGCAAGCCGCCATTTTCTCAAACACATTACACACACAAGTCAAATCAGCTCTGTTATTTTCCGTTTTTTCGATTGTTTTCCGTACCTTGGAGACATCATGCCTCGTCGGTGTGTTGTCGGAGGGTCTAACAACACGAACAGGGACAGACTCAAGTTGACCTACGTGGAGTGTGCTAATCAGACACATCAATGGTCACGGCATGCTAATCAATGCTAACATGCTATTTTGGCTAGCTGCATCATTATGCCTCATTTGTAGCTATATTTGCATCCAGCCTTTCCCTCCACCCCCATTTAATGCCAAACAAACACATACCAATCGACGGATTCAAGTTGCACCAGTGGTCAAAAGATGCGAAAGTCCCTCGTTTGTTCTGTTCTGTCGTAGCATCGCTACCGACGATAGCGATGCTACGACAGAGATGTGTGGATATCCAGCGACACTCAAAGCAGATGCATTTCCAACGATAAAGTCAACAAAATCACAAAGGTGAGTTTTGTTGATGTTATTGACTTATGTGCTAATCAGACATTTTTGGACACGGCATGACTGCAAAGTAATCGATGCTAAAATGCTATTTAGGCTAGCTGTATGTACATATTGCATCATTATGCCTCATTGGTAGCTATATTTGCATCCGGCCTTTCCCTCCACCCACATTTAATGCCAAACAAACACATACCAATCGACGGATTCAAGTTGCACCAGTGGTCAAAAGATGCGAAAGTCCCTCGTTTGTTCTGTTCTGTCGTAGCATCGCTACCGACGACAGCGATCCTGCGACACTCAAAGCAGATGCATTTCCAACGATGAAGTCAACGAAATCACAAAGGTGAGTTTTGTTGATGTTATTGACTTATGTGCTAATCAGACAATTTTGGACACGGCATGACTGCAAAGTAATCGATGCTAAAATGCTATTTCGGCTAGCTGTATGTACATATTGCATCATTATGCCTCATTTGTAGCTATATTTGCATCCGGCCTTTCCCTCCACCCACATTTAATGCCAAACAAACACATACTAATCGACAGATTCAAGTTGCACCTGTGGTCAAAAGATGCAATCGTTGGTTAGAAGGCGATCGCCGAATTCGTCCTCGTTGCCATTGTGTGTCGTGACATGGCTCAATAGCTTCAGTTTCTTCTTCAATTTCGTTTTCGCTATCTGCCTCCACACTCCAACCATCCGTTTCAATACATGCGTAATCTTTTGAATCGCTTGCGCGGCTGAAATCCGAGTCTGAATCCGAGCTAATGTCGCTATATCTTTCTCTTCTATGCGCCATGTTTGTCTGTATTGGCATCACGCAGTGACGTCACAGGAAAATGGACGGGTGGATATAGCGATGGTGAAAATCAGGCACTTTGGAGCAGTTTTTCGGGATATTTCGTGATAGGTAAAAGTTTGACAAAAACTTCGAAAAATAAAATAAGCCACTGGGAACTGATTTTTATTGGTTTTAACCCTTCTGAAATTGTGATAATGTTCCCCTTTAACATTTCTCCTGACAATGTATAAAAGAGGAGAAGGAGAGGAGAACAGCGAAAGGAGTTGGAGAGTCCTCGGCACATGCAGTCCAAGAGCGACAGGGAGAAGACGGCGACGACGAAAGCGACCGAAGAGCGAGGAGCTGAAAAGCAACCCGGCACAAGACTTGATTTATTGTAAGAATAAACAAGAGTCAAACCTGAATTCGATTGCGGGGGCGTCGCTCCCGGCATGCCCCGCCTCTCCCCTCCACCGCATGCTCCGCCTCCTTGCCGCCGTCTTGGGCACTGCCCCGCCGTCAGCCCGTTGGCTCCGCCTCTCCACAAAGGAATATGTCGTTTTTTGTTCCAAATTGTGCATAATTGTACTACAAATGAGTGGAAATCAGATTAAACATTCAGACCTTCCATTCATCCATTTTCTACTGCTTGTCCCTTTTCGGGTCGCGGGGGGTGCTGGAGCTTATATCAGCTACAATCGGGCGGAAGGCGGGGTACACCCTGGACAAGTCACCACCTCATCGCAGGGCCAACACAGATAGACAGACAACATTCACACACTAGGGACCATTTAGTGTTGCCAATCAACCTATCCCCAGGTGCATGTCTTTGGAGGTGGGAGGGGCCTATCCCCAGGTGCATGTCTTTGGAGGTGGGAGGAAGCCGGAGTACCCAGAAGGAACCCACGCAGTCACGGGGAGAGCATGCAAACTTCACAAAGAAAAATCCTGAACTCAGGACCTTTGTATTGTGAGGCACATGCACCATGCTGCCTCACTTTTAATACCAGATTTCCTTTTGGCGCCTTAGCTGGTGAATTTCACTTCAAAATACACCCCGGCTGGACTTTGAATAAAACTGTTACCAAATCATGAACAAACGCATTCTTTTAACATTATAAAAATGGACTTTATCCAATAATATTGCATTTGTGTCAAAATCCATTAATCCATCCATCCATCCATCTTCTTCCGCTTATCCGAGGTCAGGTCGCGGGGGCAGCAGCCTAAGCAGGGAAGCCCAGACTTCCCTCTCCCCAGCCACTTCGTCCAGCTCTTCTCAGGGGATCCCGAGGCGTTCCCAGGCCAGCCGAGAGACATAGTCTTCCCAACGTGTCCTGGGTCTTCCTCCTACCGGTTGGACGTGCCCTAAACACCTCCCTAGGGAGGCGTTCGGGTGGCATCCTGACCAGATGCCCGAACCACCTCATCTGGCTCCTCTCCATGTGGAGGAGCAGCGGCTTTACTTTGAGTTCCTCCCGGATGGCAGAGCTTCTCACCCTATCTCTAAGGGAGAGACCTGGAAACTCATTTGGGCCGCTTGTACCCGTGATCTTATCCTTTCGGTCATGAACCAAAGCTCATGACCATAGGTGAGGATGGGAACGTAGATCGACCGGTAAATTGAGAGCTTTGCCTTCCGGCTCAGCTCCTTCTTCACCACAACGGATCGATACAGCGTCCGCATTACTGAAGACGCCGCACCGATCCGCCTGTCGATCTCACCATCCACTCTTCCCTCACTCGTGAACAAGACTCCGAGGTACTTGAACTCCTCCACTTGGGGCAGGGTCTCCTCCCCAACCCGGAGATGGCACTCCACCCTTTTCCGGGCGAGAACCATGGACTCGGACTTGGAGGTGCTGATTCTCATTCCGGTCGCTTCACACTCGGCTGCAAACCGATCCAGCGTCAAAATACTGGGGAATTTTTTTTCCCAATTGAATTTAAACAAGAAATGTACTGCAATTAATCGTGAACAATCAAAATTCAAACGGGTGATTAATCAGATTGAAAAAAAGATAATTTGACAGCTCGACAACAAATAAAATTGAAAAATTGTTCATATTTTGCAGGTTTTGCGCAATAACATGAGTTTAAACAATTTCTAACAGTGACACTATATCATAAGGTGTTTGTCGATGAGGTGGCGACTTGTCCAGAGTGTACCCCGCCTTCCGCACAATTAAAAACCCCTGTGACCCCAAAGGGAATAAGCAGTAGAAAATGGATGGATGAATAATACCCATAATGCATGTTTACATAGTTGATGAGGATGATAAAGTTCTCCCCCATTGTTCTAAAAACCACAATGAATAAAGCAAAGTTTTTTTTTTGTCACCTGTTCATTTCTATCCTCCATTCTGCACGGCTGCTAAATAATGAGATGTCGATCATGCACGCTTCCAAAGCTAACTTGCATCGACGGCTTGGAGAGTCAACGTCAGTTAATCATATTATCGTGCTAATCGGTATTGGCTTTTTGTTCGGATGAAGAAACCAGAAGAAGCTTCAGGGAAACAAGAAAGGTTTGACATTTTGTAGGGATTTTCTTTTTGGTTTGAATCTTTTCACCTCTTTGCAGTAAGCACAATACTGATTTAGTATCGCTTAAAAAGCAGTTTTACACTGAATTATACACAATCCACATATTCTCGAATCAATTTAGGATAGATTTCCTTTGCTAATTCCTAATGTAATAACTTAAACGTGGTCCAAAATATCACACAGAGCCTACATTAGATTTAGGTTAGCGATGTCAGATAATATTGGACTGACGATTTTATCGGCCGATAAATGCTTTAAAATGTAATATTGGAAATTATCGGTATCGATTTCAAAAAGTTAAATTAATGACTTTTTAATAGAAGTACAGAGCGCCAATAAACCTTAAAGGCACTTCCTTTGCGTGCCGGCCCAATCACATATTATTTATGGCTTTTCACACACACAAGTGAATGCAACGCATACTTGGTCAACGGCCATACAGGTCACACTGAGGGTGGCCGTATAAACAACTTTAACACTGTTACAAATATGCGCCACACTGTGAACCCACACAAAAAAAGACTGACAAACACATTTCGGGAGAACATCGGCACCGTAACACAACATAAACACAACAGAACAAATACCCAGAATCCCTTGCAGCACTAACTCTTCCGGTATGCTACAATAAAATTGTTCCCCCTAAAACTTTGAAATACTAAGAACCATGAGTAGGAATAAAGGTAAAAAAAAATTAAGATAAAAACAATAAATATATATTACATATATAATAAATAAATACAATTAAGTAAAATGTTGCATAACTAAGACACAAAGCAAAGTACGGATGACTTCAATAAAATTGTAGGTAAAAGCCTGATGAAAAAGGCGGGTCTTAAGCCTGCTCAGTGAGCATCAGGCCACCGCCCCACGCGGAGCCAGCAGCTCCATCTATCATTCCGCTGACACCAACAACTGCACAGTGTCATAAAACCTGCATTCATCATGACACACGGTGATTTGTCAGGAGGCCATCATTCATAGTTCATAATGGCCGCTTTTCTTCTTTCCCCTTGCCCGGCCGGTGACGTTAATGCTGTTTAAATGCCCGGCGGAGCTGCACAACAACACCAGAGAGCATCCATCTCCACCAATCAGTCCATCGGTACCGGCGAGAGCCTGTGGATGAGGCCAGTTAGGTGCTATCTGGTCTGGTTAGTGGATTAAGATCCTCTTGCAAGGTGAGGCCAGACACAAGTACCCTCCTGAAATGATTTCAACACCAACTATCATACATAACATCTGCAATAGCGGTACTAATCAAACGACTATCATAGAAACTTAGGCTTCTACTAGCCAGATTAGGGTCATGGCTTGCAAGCTGAATAATCGCCCATCATACAAACCCCGTGTTCATATGAGTTGGGAAATTGTGTTAGGTGTAAATATAAACAGAATACAATGATTTGCAAATCCTTTTCAAGCCATATTCAGTTGAATATGCTACAAAGACAACATATTTCATGTTCAAACTAATAACCTTAATTTTTTTTTTTGCAAATAATAATTAACTTAGAATTTCATGGCTGCAACATGTGCCAAAGTAGTTGGGAAAGGGCATGTTCACCACTGTGTTACATCACCTTTTCTTTTAACAACACCCAATAAACGTTTGGGAACTGAGGAAACTAATTGTTGAAGCTTTGAAAGTGGAATTCTTTCCCATTCTTGTTTTATGTAGAGCTTCAGTCCTTCAACAGTCCTCTGTCGTATTTTACGCTTCATAATGCACCACACATTTTCCATGGGAGACAGGTCTGGACTGCAGGCGGGCCAGGAAAGTACCCACAATCTTTTTTTTACAAAGCCACGCTGTTGTAACACGTGCTGAATGTGGCTTGGCAATGTCTTGCTGAAATAAGCAGGGGCATCCATGAAAAAGACGACGCTTAGATGGCAGCATATGTTGTTCCAAAACCTGTATGTACCTTTCAGCATTAATGGTGCCTTCACAGATGTGTAAGTTACCCATGCCTTGGGCACTAATACACCCCCATACCATCACACATGTGTAAGTTACCCATGCCTTGGGCACTAATACACCCCCATACCATCACACATGTGTAAGTTACCCATGTCTTGTTCACTAATACACCCCCATACCATCACACATGTGTAAGTTACCCATGTCTTGTTCACTAATACACCCCCATACCATCACACATGTGTAAGTTACCCATGCCTTGGGCACTAATACACCCCCATACCATCACACATGTGTAAGTTACCCATGCCTTGGGCACTAATGCACCCCCATACCATCACACATGCTGGCTTTTGAACTTTGCGTCGATAACAGTCTGGATGGTTCGCTTCCCCTTTGGTCCGGATGACACGATGTCGAATATCTCCAAAAAACAAATTTGAAATGTGGACTCGTCAAACCACGGAACACTTTTCCACTTTGCATCAGTCCATCTTAGATGATCTCGGGCCCAGAGAAGCCGGCGGTGTTTCTGGATGTTGTTGATAAATGGCTTTCGCTTTGCATAGTAGAGCTTTAACTTGCACTTACAGATGTAGCAACCAACTTTATTTAGTGACAGTGGTTTTCTGAAGTGTTCCTGACCCCATGTGGTGATATCCTTTAGAGATTGACGTCAGTTTTTGATACAGTGCTGTCTGAGGGATCGAAGGTCACGGTCATTCAATGTTGGTTTCCGGCCATGCCGCTTACGTGGAGTGATTTCTCCAGATTCTCTGAACCTTTTGATGATATTATGGAGCGTAGATGTTGAAATCCCTAAATTTCTTGCAATGTCACTTTGAGAAAGGTTGTTCTTAAACTGTTTGACTATTTGCTCACACAGTTGTGGACAAAGGGGTGTACCTCGCCCCATCCTTTCTTGTGAAAGACTCAGCATTTTTTGGGAAGCTGTTTTTATAGCCAATCATGGCACCCACCTGTTCCCAATTAGCCTGCACACCTGTGGGATGTTCCAAATAAGTGTTTGATGAGCATTCCTCAACTTTATCAGTATTTATTGCCACCTTTCCCAACTTCTTTGTCACGTGTTGCTGGCATCAATTTCTAAAGTTAATGATTATTTGCACACACCAAAAATCAGTTTGAACATGAAATATGTTGTCTTTGTAGCATATTCAACTGAATATGGCTTGAAAAGGATTTGCAAATCATTGTATTCTGTTTATATTTACATCTAAAACAATTTCCCAACTCATATGGAAACAGGGTTTGTAGATTGGGATTCTGTGCATTTTGAATGGTAGCCCTCTTTGTTTCATGTTGCGAGGTAAGGCGTTTTAAAACTTTTCACTGAGAGGGGAAAAAAAGGGGACAGCATCCCCGGGCGCTTTCGTGCTTGGAGTCGCCGCCGTGCCAGCTTCCAAGACTCGAACTCATTATCCGCTTTAGCGGCGCAAACATTGCCTTAAATGGCGCCGCCACGCGCTGGCAAGGACCCGCTCCTCGCCTTGTTTCAATTACACGGACTCAAAGATCGCAGGTATGCCGGGTACAAGGTCTTCAGGAAAACCGAGTCCTCCCCCCCTCGTGAAAGTAGTTTCACTGCACAACAATGGAACAAATAAAGTGGTGGTTTGACAAAGGCGTGATTTACTAATACAGTCGAGGTTGGCTTTGATTTTACCTGCCTTGTCAGCCTTGTTAAAAAATGTAACACCCGGCGTTGCATTACGTGTCACAGCACAAACGCATGGGTCTCATTATGATCTCGGAGAGTGTTTTGGCCGCGCGGGGGCCCACGTTCACGCACCGTTTTTCACAACTCCCGCGGCGCCCACAGCTGGGCCCGCCAGGACGGAACGCCGAACGCCGCGTTGCCCCAAAGCTCATACGTGCAGCACTTACGTCTTTATTGGTAAATGAGGTAACCGCGCTGGAAGGCGATCAAGGGCATTTTTCTCCACCATGTGACCCGAGTGAAGGGCATGAGACGGCAAAAATCTCACATGCACATAAACAGAACGCTGCAAATATAAATATCCAGCTGAGCCGTAGCAAAAAGTTCCAATTAGTACTGATGATATGTGAACTTGGACTAAAATGAAGCATGCCTTACCTGACAAAAGGGAGTACAGCCAATAGCTGTAATCGAGGGACGACAAAATAGAAGTGAAAATAATGTATTTCTATTTTAAATTGACTGTAAATGACAACACATATGTTATTTTCATATATATATACAGTTTATACTCGGGTTGTAATGGTATAAAAGTCTCACAGTACAGTATTAAGGCCATGGTCATATATTATGATGTATATATCCAAAAAAGGACTTTAAATGTTATATAGACTGACCATTCGTCCTCTTTTGCAGGACTGTCTGGGCTGTCCGGGAGGGGTTTTCTTAAATCCTTCAAGTGTCCGGCGTTTTGAGTCAGGGTTGCGTGTATTTTCAATGTACGTACAGGGTTAAGAGGGGTTCAAAACAAAACAAATTGTGAAGGCGTGCGCACACAGAAACATTCATGAGGGGCGGTATACCTCGCTTGGTAGAGTAGCTGTGCCAGCAACTTGAGGGTTGCAGGTTCGATTCCCGCTTCCGCCATTCTAGTCACTGCCGTTGTGTCCTTGGGCAAGACACTTTACCCACCTGCTCCCAGTGTCACCCACACTGCTTTAAATGTAACTTAGATATTGGGTTTCACTATGTAAAGCGCTTTGAGTCACTAGAGAAAAGCGCTATATAAAATATAATTCACATGAGGGAGAGGCAGAGACAGAGCGAGCGAAGGACCGAGGTAGTGAATTGATTGTCAATCAAGGCATACTTGGTCACACTGAGGGTGGCCGTATAAACAATTTTAACACTGTTAGAAACATGCGTCAAAATGTGAACCCACACCAAACAAGAATGACAAAACACATTTCGGGAGAACATCCGCACCGTAACACGACATAAACACAACAGAACAAATACCCAGAACCCCTTGCAGAACTAACTCTACCGGCACGCTACAATATACACCCCCCGCCCACCTCGACCTCCTCATGCTCTCTCAGGAGAGCATGTCCCAAATTCCAAGCTGCTGTTTTGAGGCATGTTAAAAAAAAAAAATAAAGCAATTTGTGACTTCAATAATACAAACCCTGTTTCCATATGAGTTGGGAAATTGTGTTAGATGTAAATATAAACAGAATACAATGATTTGCAAATCCTTTTCAAGCCATATTCAGTTGAATATGCTACAAAGACAACATATTTCATGTTCAAACTCATAATTTTTTTTTTCTTTGCAAATAATTAACTTAGAATTTCATGGCTGCAACACGTGCCAAAGTAGTTGGGAAAGGGCATGTTCACCACTGTGTTACATCACCTTTCCTTTAATCAACACTCAAACATTTGGGAATTGAGAAAAATAATTGTTGAAGCTTTGAAAGTGGAATTCTTTCCCATTCTTGTTTTATGTAGAGCTTCAGTCCTTCAACAGTCCGGGGTCTTGTCGTGTTTTACGCTTCATAATGCGCCACACATTTTCCATGGGAGACAGGTCTGGATTGCAGGCGGGCCAGGAAAGTACCCGCACTCTTTTACTATGAAGCCACGCGGTTGTGACACGTGGCTTGGTATTGTCTTGCTGAAATAAGCAGGGGCGTCCATGATAACGTCGCTTGGATGACAACATATGTTGCTCCAAAACCTGTATGTACCTTTCAGCATTAATGGTGCCTTCACAGATGTGTAAGTTAGCCATGCCTTGGGCACTAATACACCCCCATACCATCACACATGTGTAAGTTACCCATGCCTTGGGCACTAATACACCCCCATACCATCACACATGTGTAAGTTACCCATGTCTTGGGCACTAATACACCCCCATACCATCACACATGTGTAAGTTACCCATGTCTTGTTCACTAATACACCCCCATACCATCACACATGTGTAAGTTACCCATGCCTTGGGCACTAATGCACCCCCATACCATCACACATGTGTAAGATACCCATGTCTTGTTCACTAATACACCCCCATACCATCACACATGTGTAAGTTACCCATGCCTTGGGCACTAATGCACCCCCATACCATCACACATGTGTAAGTTACCCATGCCTTGGGCACTAATACACCCCCATACCATCACACATGTGTAAGTTACCCATGTCTTGGGCACTAATACACCCCCATACCATCACACATGTGTAAGTTACCCATGCCTTGGGCACTAATACACCCCCATACCATCACACATGTGTAAGTTACCCATGTCTTGTTCACTAATACACCCCCATACCATCACAGATGTGTAAGTTACCCATGCCTTGGGCACTAATGCACCCCCATACCATCACACATGTGTAAGTTACCCATGTCTTGTTCACTAATACACCCCCATACCATCACACATGTGTAAGTTACCCATGTCTTGGGCACTAATACACCCCCATACCATCACACATGTGTAAGTTACCCATGCCTTGGGCACTAATACACCCCCATACCATCACACATGTGTAAGTTACCCATGTCTTGTTCACTAATACACCCCCATACCATCACACATGTGTAAGTTACCCATGTCTTGGGCACTAATACACCCCCATACCATCACACATGCTGGCTTTTCAACTTTGCGCCTATAACAATCCGGATGGTTATTTTCCTCTTTGTTCCGGAGAACACCACATCCACAGGTTCCAAACATAATTTGAAACGTGGACTCATCACACCACAGAACACTTTTCCACTTTGCATCAGTCCATCTTAGATGATCTCGGGCCCAGCGAAGCCGGCGGCGTTTCTGGGTGCTGTTGATAAATGGGTTTGGCTTTGCATAGTAGAGTTTTAACTTGCACTTACAGATGTAGCGACCAACTGTAGTTACTGACAGTGGTTTTATGAAGTGTTCCTGAGCCCATGTAGTGATATCCTTTACACACTGATGTCGGTTTTTGATGCAAGTACCGCCTGAGGGGTCAAAGGTCCTTAATATCATCGCTTACGTGCAGTGATTTCTCCAGATTCTCTGAACCTTTGGATGATTTTACGGACCATAGATGGTAAAATCCCTAAATTCCTTGCAATAGCTCGTTGAGAAATGTTGTTCTAAAACTATCCGACAATTTGCTTACAAAGTGGTGACCCTCACCCCATCCTTGTTTGTGAATTACTTAGCATTTCATGGAAGCTGCTTTTATACCCAATCATGGCACCCACCTGTTCCCAATTAGCCTGCACACCTGTGGGATGTTCCAAATAAGTGTTTGATGAGCATTCCTCAACTGTATCAGTATTTATTGCCACCTTTCCCAACTTCTTTGTCATGTGTTGCTGGCATCAAATTCTAAAGTTAATGATTATTTGCAAAAAAAACAATTTTTGATCAGTTTGAACATGAAATATGTTGTCTTTGTAGCATATTCAACTGAATATGGCTTGAAAAGGATTTGCAAATCATTGTATTCTGTTTATATTTACATCTAACACAATTTCCCAACTCATATGGAAACGAGGTTTGTATATATATAGTTTATACTTGGGTATAAAAGTCTCACAGTAGGGTATTATCACAGTATTAAGGCCATGGTAATATATTACGATGTATATATCCAAAAAAAAGACTTTAAATGTTAAATAGACTGACTATACGTCCTCTTTTCCCCGGACATATCCTCTTTTGCAGGACTGTCCGGGGTGTCCGGGAGGGGCTTTCTTGAATGCTCAAATGTCTGGCGTTTTAAGGCAGTGTTGCGTGTATGTCCAAAGTACGTTCAGGGTTAAGAGGGGTTAAAAACGAAAATTGTGAAGGTGTGTGCACACAATAACATTCTTGAGGGAGGGGCAGAGACTCAGAGAGCGAGGTAGTGAATTGATTGTCAATCAAGGTATACTTGGTCACACTGAGGGTGGGCGTATAAACAACTTTAACACTGTTCCAAATATGCGTCAAAACGTGAACCCACACCAAACAAGAATGACAAACACATTTCGGGAGAACATCCGCACCGTAACACAACATATTCACAACAGAACAAATACCCGGGAACGCTAAAATATAGACCCCCCCCCCCCGTCCACCTTCAACCTCCTCATGCTCTCTCAGGGAGAGCATGTCCCAAATTCCCAGCTGCTGTTTTGGAGGCATGTCAAAAAAAAATAAAAATACATATTTGTGACTTCAATAATAAATATGGCAGTGCCATGTTAGCATTTTTTTTCCATAACTTGATTGTATTTATTTTGGAAAACCTTGTTACATTGTTTAATGCATCCAGCGGGGCATCACAACAAAATGAGGCATAATAATGTGTTAATTCCACCACTATAAATATTGGTATCGGTTGATATCAGAATCGGTATATATACATATATATATATATATACATATATATGAACCCACACCAAACAAGAATGACAAAAACATTTTGGGAGAACATCCACACCGTAATATATATATATATATATATATATATATATATATATATAAAATTACAAACAGTTTTAAGTGCAAATAAATGTAAACATCCAGTGTAAAATAATGTTTTGTCAACGTTTACTTTTTTAGAAGCCAAGTCTGTGAAATGCTGTTTCGTAGAAAAGTTCACCAACAATATGACTGTAAATATTGTAAATACCTCACAAACTGATGTTTAGCGTCGCTGGCTTCAAATGTCTTTTCTGGGTGACGCTTTATGAGTCGGTGACTTGTCCAAGCTGACTTCCCCCCGAGTGCAGCTAGACAGGCTCCAGCCCCTGGGTGACATCAAGAGAGACAAGTAGTAGAAAAATTAATGGATGGATGGATGGATTGAGGATATATTAAGTAACTTTTCAGTTCACTCATATTTCCTATGGTGTCCCTTTTTTTTGTGAGCGTCGTCGCCTTGGAAACGCTCAAGACAAAAGTGGCTTTTCTTAGCAGACTTTCTTACCTCTGCCAAATAAGTTGTATTCTCGCCTGGGCAACAAAACTCCAACAATTGTGGATGGGTTTTGATGACAGTTTCAGGAAATGTCTGCCAAAAAAACCAATTGCTGTTATCTACTATGAACACTTCACTTCCTGGTGACCGCAGGATTAGGTCTCTGCTTTTTGCAGATGATGTGGTCCTGATGGCTTCATCTGACCGGGATCTTCAGCTCTCGCTGGATCGGTTCGCAGACGAGTGTGAAGCGACCGGAATGAGAATCAGCACCTCCAAGTCCGAGTCCATGGTTCTCGCCCGGAAAAGGGTGGAATGCCATCTCCGGGTTGGGGAGGAGACCCTGCCCCAAGTGGAGGAGTTCAAGTACCTAGGAGTCTTGTTCACGAGTGAGGGAAGAGTGGATGGTGAGATCGACAGGCGGATCGGTGAGAAGTCTTCAGTAATGCGGATGCTGTATCGATCCGTTGTGGTGAAGAAGGAGCTGAGCCGGAAGGCAAAGCTCTCAATTTACCGGTCGATCTACGTTCCCATCCTCACCTATGGTCATGAGCTTTGGGTCATGACCGAAAGGATAAGATCACGGGTACAAGCGGCCCAAATAAGTTTCCAGGTCTCTCCCTTAGAGATAGGGTGAGAAGCTCTGCCATCCGGGAGGAACTCAAAGTAAAGCCGCTGCTCCTCCACATGGAGAGGAGCCAGATGAGGTGGTTCGGGCATCTGGTCAGGATGCCACCCGAACGCCTCCCTAGGGAGGTGTTTAGGGCACGTCCAACCAGTAGGAGGCCACGGGGAAGACCCAGGACACGTTGGGAAGACTATGTCTCCCGGCTGGCCTGGAACGCCTCGGGATCCCCCGGGAAGAGCTAGACGAAGTGGCTGGGGAGAGGGAAGTCTGGGTTTCCCTGCTTAGGCTGCTGCCCCCGCAACCCGACCTCGGATAAGCGGAAGAAGATAGATAGATGGATGAATGAATGGATGTATATGTATTTACATATATATATATATATATATATTATATATATATATATATATATATACACACATATACCGTATTTCCTTGAATTGCCGCAGGACATATAGTATGCGCCTGCCTTGAATTACTGCCGGGTCAAACTCGCTTCGCAAAATAATTAGCGCATGCTTAGTATTACCGCCTGGTCAAACTCGTGTTGTCACGAGTGACACTTCCCCTGTCATCATTTCCAAAATGGAGGAGGCTGATTTCATTACCGGTAATTTGAAATCGCATAAAGGGAAGAAATTTAAGAGCTATTCAGTAGGATTTAAGGTCGAAGATTACATCACACTCAAATTTTTACTGCATGCCTTTGGCAAGTGCCGGAGTGAGAAGAGGTTTTAAAATAATTAGCGTATGCTTACTTTTACTGCATGCCTTTGGTAAGTGCAGGAGTGAGACTGTCACAACTGGGCTTGGACGTGGATTGTTTCTCCGACGCAGATGAGGATTAGCACAAGCGAGGCGTGGACGTGAATACATGATATTTATATATTAAACAAAAAAACTACAAAAAGGCAAACCAATGGAAGATAATAAACTAGACTAATCAAAACAAAACTATCACAATGGCAAGACTAAATACATGAAACAAAAAAGTGCACTGTGGCATAAATACAAAACTTACGTGGTTCAAAACAAGGGCATTGATAGGGAGGTGTTCGAGGGCATGAAGGTAGTGCAGCATGGGTAGGGTGTGTGCGTGCGTGCGTGCGTGCGTGCGTGCGTGCAGATCCAGAAAGCAGACAAGAAAAAGAGTGACTTAAGTAGCTATGATGATTAGTGAAAACAGGTGTGAGGCTGAGGACAGGGACGTGACAGGACAGGTGAAAAGTAATGAGTTGGCATGGAGACGAAAACAAACCAGGAAGTGCCAACACAGAACTTAAATGTCCCAAAAACTAAACATAACCTGACCAAAACCAAAACATAAATTTACAGGCGTGACAGAGAAGAGGTTTTAAATTAATTAGCGCCCCGGCGCCAATTCAAGGACATACGGTATGTATATATGTGTGTGTATATATATATATATGTGTGTGTGTATAAACATATATATATGTATAATAAAAACATTTACACACACAACACACATATATGTATGTGTGTATACATATATATATATACCCATAATATGCATAGACATATATATGTACACTTATACACACATATATAATACATATACAAATATATATACATATACACACACACACATATATATACAAATATATATATATACATACATATATACATATACACACATAATATATATATATATATATATATACATACACACACATATACATATATACACACATTTATACACAACGTATGTATACATACATACACACACACACACATACATACACATCATATATATATATATATATATATAAATATATATATATATATATATATAAATATATATATATATATATATATATATAATATATATATATATATATATATATATATATATATATATATATATATATCTACACACACACACACACACACACACACACACACACACACACACACACACACACACACACACACACACACACTCACACACACACACACACACACACACACACACACACACACACACACACACACACAGTGGGGCAAAAAAGTATTTAGTCAGCCACTGATGTGCAAGTTCTCCCACTTAAAATAACTTACGAATAAATTCTTTAAAATTCCTACAATGTGAATTCCTGGATTTTTTTTCACATTCTGTCTCTCCCAGTTGAAGTGTACCTATGATGAAAATGACAGACCTCTGTCATCATTGAAGTGGGAGAACTTGCACAATCGCTGGCTGACTAAATACTTTTTCGCCCCACTGTATATATATATATATATATATATATATATATATATATATATATTATGTATGTATATAATATATATATTATATATATATATATATATATATATATATATATATATATATAATAATAGGGCTTCACGGTGGGAGAGGGGTTTGTGCGTCTGCCTCACAATACAAAGTTCCTGAGTTCAATCCCTGGCTCTGGATCTTTCTGTGTGGAGTTTGCATGTTCTCCCCGTGAATGCGTGGGTTCCCTCCGGGTACTCCGGCTTCCTCCCACTTCCAAAGACATGCACCTGGGGATAGGTTGATTGGCAACACTAAATGGTCCCTAGTGTGTGAATGTGAGTGTGAATGTTGTCTGTCTATCTGTGTTGGCCCTGCGATGAGGTGGCGACTTGTCCAGGGTGTACTCTGCCTTCTGCCCAATTGTAGCTAAGATAGGCACCAGCGCCCCCCACAACTCCAAAAGGGAATGGATGGATATATATATATATATATATATATATATATATATATATAAATATCTATATACAGATATATATGTATATATATATACACAAACATACATATTTTTGTTCCTTGACCGTCATGTAATAAAACGCGTGCTAAAAAGTGCATATTCATATGTTTGGGGCAAGGAAGAGAACAAATATATCCTACTTTGTATTCCCTGGGAGATGAGCTTTTTACTGCGATGACAACTGGCCTAAAAGTTACTGACTGTCCGGTCAGCTCTTTAGTACTCCACTTCCATCCGACTGTGCCCTCTACAATCAATATAATATTCCCCCTCCCCCGATAAATAATGTAGGCCTGATAAAGGACCAAATGCATGCATCGACAGTTAGCTTTAATTAGGTAACGGCGGCGAGGCTAACTGATGACAGTGGCTCGCCTCCCCCTCCTCTATCGCCTCGGGCTCACATGGATCAGCAGAAAATGAAGACGTGGAGTCCACTTTGTCACCGGCCGAGGGTGGACCCTGGAAATGGGGTGGGGGGGGGGGCATCCTACGCTGCCACTTTATCTGCTGCTTCAAGCACTTTGTCCAACCCGACGGAGCAGCTTCAAGCCTTTAATACGCTCGGGTAAGACTGCAGCCACCGCAAGCTGAGGTCAGGTGACATCAGCGTGGAGGAGGTGTGTCAAGTGTGTCTGGTCTCTATACCTCGCCGACTGTGGAATGTCACCACAGTCCCCGGTGAAAGTACCCGTGATGCAAGACGTAGGAAGAAATATGACAGTCGTGACGTGAAGTGAATTATATTTATATAGCGCTTTTCTCAAGTGACTCAAAGCGCTTTACATAGTGAAACCCAATATCTAAGTTACATTTAAAGCAGTGTGGGTGGCACTGGGAGCAGGTGGGTAAAGTGTCTTGCCCAAGGACACAACGGCAGTAACTAGGGGTCGGAACCAGTGGGGTCGGGTGTGCTGCCAAGTGGAGGCTCCAGACGCTGGAAAGTAAAAATAATAAAAACTTTGAAATGGTAAGAACCATGAGTTGGAAAAAAGGTAAAAATAAAGGTAAAACACATGAAGATAGAAACAATAAATATACATTGCATACAAACCCTGTTTCCATATGAGTTGGGAAATTGTGTTAGATGTAAATATAAACAGAATACAATGATTTGCAAATCCTTTTCAAGCCATATTCAGTTGAATATGCTACAAAGACAACATATAAACTTTTTTTTTTGGCAAATAATCATTAACTTTAGAATTTGATGCCAGCAACACGTGACAAAGAAGTTGGGAAAGGTGGCAATAAATACTGATAAAGTTGAGGAATGCTCATCAAACACTTATTTGGAACATCCCACAGGTGTGCAGGCTAATTGGGAACAGGTGGGTGCCATGATTGGCTATAAAAGCAGCTTCCATGAAATGCTAAGTAATTCACAAACAAGGATGGGGTGAGGGTCACCACTTTGTAAGC
>NC_084630.1:75000-99396 GCF_033978795.1 Nerophis ophidion | reverse complement strand
TATGATAACTTCAATATACAGGCAACTTGTTTTTTCACTATTCTGGTACTTTAATAGTACTAACACGGACACTTGTATACGTGTCAGCATATAAGCCAATGCTAACAATGCTAACTTGATTGCATTATCATAGCATGTACAAATATGCAAGAAAACACTACTATCAAACATGTGACGGTTTAGTAAGTATGAATGGTTTTAGTTATATTGTAAAAAAATAGTTTTCCTCTGAAATACTGCTAGAAAAACAGCATTAATTGTTATGCAACCGTCCAAAGGTCACATGCTCATGATGTCGTGGGAGCAAACAAGCTGCTGTGTCGGTGACAAAGACGCTATGTCGCCAGCCTGCAGGTGTCTCGGCGTGATGGAGAGGGCTCTGGGAAACATTTATATCTCAAATCCACTTTATCGACCGCGCCGCTGTCAGGCGAGCGAGCGGCTCTTAGCGAGCGCGCTGACACCGAGGAAGCCAAAGCACGCACACACACTAGTCCCAGCCCTCTCTGCCTTTTTAGCTGCGAGTCTGGAACCTCTTTATGGTGATTGTTTTATCAGCGATCCTGTCCGTCCCCGGGGAGGCAGGCGGCCCGTGGAGGATGACCCTCATTTTCTGAAAGCAAAGTGTTCAGTATTGATCAGTAGGAATGAGCGGCCTGTGACACGGGTTAATTTAGTGGACCTGGGAAGGTTCATTGTTTCCTGTCATTCCTGAACTCATCGCACTGACCTTTGCCACCCTGTCCTCGCACGCACACGCTCAGATAACGCACTCCGTCATGTGACCGCGCCGCTCGCCGGCTGAGACAAAGTGAGGCGGACGCCCGGGGAAGGAAGGCCATGGGAATGATGTCCGTACACGGGAAAAAAAAAAAAAGCATAGATGACGTAAATCAGGGGTCTCAAACTCAATTTACCTGGGGGCCACTGGATGTGGAGTCTGGGTGAGGCTGGGCCGCAAGAAAAGATTTCTTAAAAAATATATTTTTAAATGTCTATTTGTATTTTCAACACAATATAAAATCAAAATATAAATGAACAAAATGAGAATTGTGCACCGCAACTTTCTCTATATTAAGATTTTTCCTGGAATTGTCTTTGCTCATCACAAACCTTTCTGGTCACCGCAGGCTTTGAAAAAGACATGTTTGGGGTTACGGAATATATATTTGTATTTGGTCGACGCACGGAGAATAATGTTATTTCCGCAAAGTGTGTCGTTCCGCTTTTCCTCCCTACAGCAACACGGCACTCTGTGGATAATAGCCGGGAAAGTACAGGGATAGCGAGCGCAAAAAAAGTGAGTGTTATCCAGCGTCATATAAAGATATATGTAGGCGGGCGCACTGAGAAGGAAGGCCATGGGGATAATGTCCGTACACGGAAAAAAAAAAAAAAAGCATAGATGACGTAAATCAGGGGTCTCAAACTCAATTTACCTGGGGGCCACTGGATGTGGAGTCTGGGTGAGGCTGGGCCGCGGGAAAAGATTGCTTAAAAAATATATTTTTAAATGTCTATTTGTATTTTCAACACAATATAAAATGAAAATATAAATGAACAAAATGAGAATTGTGCACCGCAACTTTCTCTATATTAAGAATTTTCCTGGAATTGTCTTTAGTCATCACCAACCTTTCTGGTCACCGCAGGCTTTGAAAAGACATGTTTGGGGTTGTGGAATATATTTTTTATTTGGTCGACGCACGGAGAATAATGTTATTTCCGCAATGTGTGTCGTTCCGCTTTTCCTCCCTACAGCAACACGGCACTCTGCGGATAATAGCCGGGAAAGTACAGGGATAGCGAGCGCAAAAAAAGTGAGTGTTATCCAGCGTCATATAAAGATATATGTAGGCGGACGCACTGAGAAGGAAGGCCATGGGGATAATGTCCGTACACGAAAAAAAAAAAAGCATAGATAAATCAGGGGTCTCAAACTCAATTTACCTGGGGGCCACTGGATGTGGAGTCTGGGTGAGGCTGGGCCGCAAGAAAAGATTTCTTAAAAAATATATTTTTAAATGTCTATTTTTACTTTCAACACAATATAAAATCAAAATATAAATGAACAAAATGAGAATTCTGCACCGCAACTTTCTCTATATTAAGATTTTTCCTGGAATTGTCTTTGCTCATCACAAACCTTTCTGGTCACCGCAGGCTTTGAAAAAGACATGTTTGGGGTTGTGGAATATATTTGTATTTGGTCGACGCACGGAGAATAATGTTATTTCCGCAATGTGTGTCGTTCCGCTTTTCCTCCCTACAGCAACACGGCGGTCGGTGGGTAATAGCCGGGAAAGTACAGGGATAGCGAGCGCAAAAAAGTGAGTGTTATCCAGCGTCATATAGAAATATATGTAGTGTTCATCATGTGAGGCAAATTAAACAATAAAAAAACAAAAATTGGTTGGAATTGGTCCAGGTTATCGGGGACTGTTATGACTGGCGGACAGGTGTCGCGGTGTGACTGCAGCAAGGCAGGTAGAAAAACATTTTTTTTGTCGCTTTTGACTCATTTGCCGCTTTTCCACTAATGCTGGGGTAGGCAACCCAGAACCTTAAAAAAAGCCATTTTGGACCCAATTAACAAAAATGGTCTCTGTTTGGAGCCAACGGAAGGGGGGAGCGGGGGGGGGGGGGGGGGGGGGGGGGATTGCTCGCCGTGGAGTTTACAGTTACGGTAGCACAATTAGCCACGAATGGGCTAACATCTTGACCAGGGGTAGGGAACCTATGGCTCTAGAGCCAGATGTGGCTCTTTTGATGACTGCATCTGGCTCTCAGATAAATCTGAGCTGACATTGCTTAACACGATAAGTCATGAATAATTCCGCTAGTAATCACAGTGTCAAAAATAACGTTCAAAATATAGAACATTCTAATGCATTTTCATCCATCCATCCGGTTTTCTACCGCACCTGTTCAAGAAGTCACATTAATGGTAAGAAGTGTTTTATTTATTGTTGGTCAGCCTCAGAATAAGAATGTCATTAAAAAGAATAAGAGACTTATTATACTCTAAAAATGTTGGTCTTTCCTAAAAATGCACGCATATATAGTTGTATTCAGTGTTAAAAAAAAAAAACATTATGGCTCTCACGGAAATATTTTTAATAATATTTGGCTTGTATGGCTCTCTCAGCCAAAAAGGTTCCCGACCCCTGATCGTGACTAACGTGTTACACGTCCGATTCGCCCAGCGACTCTGTTGGAGTATCAACACTGGAGTCCGGTGCAGCACAGCATTGTATTGTCGCACGGTCCTCCGGCGGAGTGCTTCGGAAGCTACTGGTCCGCTCGTACCACACCGTGATTGGTAGATTCCTTCAGAAATAATATTGTTTTGTAATTTTGTTTTAATATGGTTTCTCCTACAGAAAACATATTTAAAACAAATAATATATTTTTTTTCCCTCATCTTTTTCCATTTTTCATATATTTTTGAAAAGACTCCAGAGAACCACTAGGGCGGCGCTAAAGAGCCGCATGCGGCTTTTTGAGCCGCGGGTTGGCGACCCCCGCCCTAGGGGAAACTAGGTAACACATGGCACACTGAAAAACCTTAACCTATTGTTACTATAACAATCTACAAGGTTAATATGGTTGGCTTCTCTTTCCTTCCCTCCATTTATCTGTTTTCTTTTGTATTTCAAGTAATTATTACATATATGTATTGTTGCATTTGAACAATTTTATTGTTGATAATAGAGGTAATTGTTGTTATTTATTATGCTATTTCTATTTGTATTTGTATTGCTCCATTTGTAGTGTAATAATGTTCATTGTCATTTCGGCATTGTTATCTAGTTCATGAACTGCTTATTTGCTATCACTTTTACTATTATATGTGTACATATCCTATCGGCTGTTGTTGTTCTATTGTTGTTATTGTTGTTATTGTTGGGTTTGCTGTTGTTGTCTCTCTGTCCTATCCCCCCTCTTGCCCCACAATTTCCCCCTCTGTCTTCCTCTTTCTGTCCCCTCCTGCTGCGGCCCGGCTGCACCAAATAATAATATAAATACATCTAATAAAGTCAAATACAAATAAGGCAACAAGAGAACTATCTCAGACTTCTCTTTTCTAAAGTACATTTGTACATCAACATCACAAATAGGATTTGCCTGAGTAGCTGGCCAAAACAAAAAACAATAACAAAACAATGAAATACATAAATAACTATAGATGTCAACATTGTGTATGTGCTGAAAGCTTCATTTATGATTGTTGCCTTTGGTAAAACCTCAACTCTTTCAGGTTTTGCTCGCATCCCATTGGGTTGAGTTTTTCCTTGCCCTGAGGTGGGATCTGAGCCGAGGATGTCGTTGTGGCTTTTGCAGCCCTTTGAGACACTCGTGATTTAGGGCTATATAAGTAAACATTGATTGATTATTTACAATTGCTTTCTTTTATTTACAATCACCGAGCTTTACGAAACACTCGTAGCGAAAATGTGTTCTAAAAACTCAGAAACAAGATAAAAAAACAATGATATCAAGAAAATATTCAAATGGAAAATATCAAAAATTCAAAATATATCAAAGAAACCTTTAACAAAGTGATCCCTACAAACTTGTCTGTTCCTCAACTCCACCTGCTCCCTTGGACTGGAGTTTGTGCCGCTTTTCTGGTCCTTTTTCGTGTAATCTTGCACTCTTTCGCCCTTTTTGGTTACCTCTTGAAGAAACTTTTATCTTTATTTACTTTGTTTAGTGTTTTGAACGGTTCCAACAGCATAAAACAACGCAAGCATAGGGACAATTTTTTCGAGAACGGCAACATGCCGCCTAGAACCTTAAGACAACTTAAATAGACCCCCTTTTTAGACCAGTTGATCTGCCGTTTCTTTTCCTATTCTGGTCTGCCCCCCTCTCCTTTGTGTGGGATGGGGGGGCCATGAATGAAGTGCTGGCTGTCCAGAGTCGGGACCCGGGGTGGACCGCTCGCCTTTGCGTCGGTTGGGGACATTTCTGTGCTGCTGACCGGTCTCCTCTCGGGATGGTCTCCTGCTGGCCCCACTATGGACTGGACTCTCACTATTAGGTTGGATCCACTATGGACTGGACTCTCACTATTATGTTGGATCCACTATGGACTGGACTCTCACTATTAGGTTGGATCCACTATGGACTGGACTCTCACTATTAGGTTGGATCCACTATGGACTGGACTCTCACACTATTATGTTAGATCCACTATGGACTGGACTCTCACACTATTATGTTAGATCCACTATGGACTGGACTCTCACACTATTATGTTAGATCCACTATGGACTGGACTCTCACACTATTATGTTAGATCCACTATGGACTGGACTCTATCACTATTATGTTAGATCCACTATGGACTGGACTCTCACACTATTATGTTAGATCCACTATGGACTGGACTCTCACTATTATGTTAGATCCACTATGGACTGGACTCTCACACTATTATGTTAGATCCACTATGGACTGCACTCTCACACTATTATGTTAGATCCACTATGGACTGGATTCTCACACTATTATGTTAGATCCACTATGGACTGGACTCTCACTATTATGTTAGATCCACTATGGACTGGACTCTCACACTATTATGTTAGATCCACTATGGACTGGACTCTCACACTATTATGTTAGATCCACTATGGACTGGACTCTCACACTATTATGTTAGATCCACTATGGACTGGACTCACACTATTATGTTAGATCCACTATGGACTGAACTCTCACTATTATGTTAGATCCACTATGGACTGGACTCTCAGTATTGCGTGGGAGCTGAACCTTAGAGCGTAGGGCGAGACTTTGACTAAGTGTTCAGCGCCATGCGTTCTCCTCATGAGCTATAGTGAACTTTGTCTCTGCTTGGTTCCTTGCTTTTTGTCTGATTAATAGATGTCATCAGTGTTTGAAACAGACATCTTCATCCCACTGGGTTGAGTTTTTCCTTGCCCTGATGCAGTGTTAATTTTGTTGACTAAAAATTTCCGTCATAGTTATCGTCAACGACCTTTTTTTTCTGACTAAAACGAGACAATAACTAAATAAAAAATAATTTACGTGGACTAAGACGATGACGAGGTGTATTGACATATTCGTCAACGAATAAAAACGAGACGAAAATGTCTGCCAGAGACGAGATCCAATCGCAACTCATTTGGTTAGGAAGAGGCGGGAGGAGTTGGGAAGAGAACCAATCAGAGCGACGTGGTGAGGAAGTTACGTAAAGGTAGTTTGCGTTTGAGACTGAATGCGCTGCAGAAGACAACATGTCAACGCCGGGGGGAAGAGAAGAGAGGACATATGGGGACATTTGATATTTGAGGTCAAAGATAAGAAGACGCAGTGTAAGAAATGCAGCGCCAGGATTACAAGGAAAAACACAACAAACTTGAAGCGACATTTACAGTCCAATCACCCCCAAATCCACACCCAGGTAAGCATTTTCCACAACTCACTCCACGTTATCCCCTTTATTACACGGCTTACTGGTGAAATACTACATTAGAGACATGATTTTCATCAAAATACGACTTGTATCGGGGATTTTTCCACTGTTTTGCTTTGACTTTCAGAAATTGAAGGGAAAGTTTACATATTACCCTTTAGTCGACTAAATCTACTGTAGTTTTTGCCGACTATAATCTTATGATATTTTGTCAACTAAAACTATTTAAATAACTAAATTATGACTAAAACTAAATTACATTTTAGTCAAAAGACTATGACTAAAACTAAATCAAATTTTGCTGTCAAAATTAACACTGCCCTGATGTGGGATCTGAACCAAGGATGTTATTGTGGCTTGTGCAGCCCTTTGAGACCCCTGTGATTTAGGGCTATATAAATAAACATTTATTGACAACAGACGCTTTTTGGCCCATCACTTCGAGTATGACATATTTAATCAGCGCGACGTGACGTCAGGTGAATACGACCTACATTTTGTTGATACACCATTGGCAGAAATTACAGCCTCAAGTCCAAGCCCAAATTCAAAGGATACCGTATTTCCTTGCTGCCGGGCATATAGTATGCACCTGCCTTGAATTACTGCTGGGTCAAACTCGCTTCGCAAAATAATAATTAGCGCATGCTTAGTATTACCTTCGGGTCAAATTCGTGACGTCACGAGTGACACTTTAAACTCATTTAATGTAACAGGGGTTTTAAGTTGAATATTCGATTTTAGGTTATTCCAAGCCTTCAGTGCTGAAAATAATAACCATAATAACGTTTTTTTATATTAAATGTGCTTTTCGTGATTGTATCCTTATATCACACTCAAATTTTTACTGCATGCCTTTGGTAAGTGCCGGAGTGAGAAGAGGTTTTAAAATAATTAGCGCATGCTTACTTTTACCGCATGCCTTTGGTAAGTGCAGGAGTGAGAAGAGGTTTTGAATGAATGAATGAATGAATGAATGGTTGATTTTGAGCCATGCAAACAAAACAAGAGAATGACACAAAATACAAAAGAAATATATAAATACATTATTTGTACACCTACATTGAAAACATTACATGTGACTAATCTTTTGTAGCTGTCAAGATTGGCTCAAAAGGGAGTGGGAAGGAGTCAACTTATTAGGTCCCACCCCTATTTAGTTTTAAATTAATTAGCGCCTTGGCGGCACTTCAAGGAAATACGGTAATTGAATTGTGAAGATGAATGGATGCCTTCCCTTTACTGTATGTCAATGAAGTAAAAAAAAATACAAGAAATTCAAGAAAATACAAGAACAATTTTAATAAAGTCACAATTAAAAAAAAAGTTATACTTTAAATAAGTCAATGAGGATAAAGTCAAGTGCTAACGATTCATAAATGTACATCAGTGTAGAGTTCAGGACTGTTGAGAATGTCATCAAGTTATTATTAGTTTGACAAACAGGGAAATAGTCCATATTTTAAATGGAATTATTATACAGCGTCTGTTGGGGTTCAATTTTATTGTTCAAATATTCCAACTTTGGCAATATTTTTTAAGTGTTGTCCTAAAGTCTCTCTAAGTTTGACTAAACTGATGACATTTTCAATATATACAAATTTTACCACATCAAATAATTGGGTGGAATATAGCACTGTATTTATGCATCCATACCTGCATGACTTGGAGGCAAATCAGAGCTTGACTGTCTTTTTACGGCAATGATCAATAGTCAATGCATAACCTGTGTCCGGAGACGCGGGTCAGAGGTGAACGTCCGTGGGTGAAAAGGCCACTTTAGTTACATGGAAAGGTCAAAGCCTTAATGCGATGCTCGATTGGAAAAGTTATTAGGGCAGGGCCAAGCATGCACTTTAATATTATTTTAATCGTGTAAATAATACAGCGGTACACAAAAAAGAAGCATTTTTGCTGAACAAAAACCTTTCTAGCACATACATTCTAAAAAACAAATAATGGGTGCCGGTCTAAACAAAAGTCCATATTATAGTAGAAGTTTGTACATTTTGAACACAATATAAAGCGATATACAGTCCTGTATATTAAACAAAACTAACTTGAATAGCCGCCGGGGCGCTAATTAATTTAAAACCTCTTCTCACTACTGCGCTTAATCAAGGCATGCGGTAAAAGTAAACAGGGCTAATAATTTTAAAAGCTCTTCTCACCCCTGCGCTTACCAATGGCATGCAGTAAAAAATTGAGTGTGATAATAAAAAATAAGAAAATAAAAAAATAATTCTGCGGCCGCGGCCCGGTGGTTGGGGACCACTGTTCTACAACATGTCATCGCGCCCACCTTTACACCAATGCTATCTGCGTGCCGGCTGGACGCATGCATATCGCTGCTTGCAATGCATACTTGATCAACAGGCATAGCTTTAACACTCTTACTAATATGCGCCACACTCTGTGAACCCACACCAAACACATTCCTGGAGAACATCGGCTCTGCAACACATTATAAACGCAACGTAACACTTACCCAGAATGCCATGCGTCCATGACTCCGGGCTATATGGGGCGGTATAGCTCGGTTGGTAGAGTGGCTGTGCCGGCAACTTGAGGGTTCCAGGTTCGATCCCCACTTCCGCCATCCTAGTCACTGCCGTTGTGTCCTTGGGCAAGACACTTTACCCACCTGCTCCCAGTGCCACCCACACTGGTTTAAATGTAACTTAGATATTGGGTTTCACGATGTAAAAGCGCTTTGAGTCACTAGAGAAAAGCGCTATATAAATATAATTCACTTCACTTCACTATATTATACATGCGCCCCAACCCCCCCCCAAGAGTCAAGAGTCATAGATGCATGGCATTCTGGGTAAGTGTTATGTCACGTTTATAATGTGTAACAGGGCCGATGTTCTCCAGAAATGTGTTTGGTGTGGGTTCACAGAGTGTGGCGCATATTACTAAGAGTGTTAAAAGTTGTTTTATACCACAACCATCCTTGTGATCTGTATGGCTGTGGAAGAAGACCCCTGGTTTACACATAGTAAAAGCAAATATAAACTCCTCCGCCATTTTGAAAAAGCTGACGGGGGAAGCGTCACTTGTGACGTCACGAATTTGACCCGGCGGTAAAGGTAAGCATGCGCTAATAAATTTGGGGAGCGAGTTTGACCCGCGGCAATTCCAGGAAATACGGTAATAACACGCAGAGGTGGGTAGTAACGCGCTACATTTACTCTGTTACATCTACTTGAGTAACTTTTGGGATAAATTGTACTTCTAAGAGTAGTTTTTATGCAATATACTTTTACTTTTACTTGAGTATATTTATAGAGAAGAAACGCTACTTTTACTCCACTCTGTTTATCTACATTCAGCTCGTTACTCGCTACTTTTTTTTATCGATCTATTAATGTTTGTTTTGGTTTTTCAAAGCAGGATCTGTGCATGCCTGCGTTTGACCAATCACATGCAGTCACTGGTGACGTTGGGCCAATCAAACAGAGCCAATCAAACCCGATTTAAGCAAGTTGAAAAACTTATTGGGGTGTTACCATTTAGTGGTCAATTGTACAGAATATGTACTGTACTGTGCAATCTACTAATAAAAGTATCAATCAATCAAAAGTGTAAAGGAAAAAAGACACTTTTTATTTCAACCGTACTCCCCGTCAAAAGCCTAAAGACTGATTGCACAGTTCCTGTCTTCACAATAAAAGCGCCGCTTCATCGCGCCTGCGCTAACAAAATAAGAGTCTCCGAAAGCCAGAGCATACAAGCTAGCAAACTACGGAGTTTGCCGCCAATGTATTTCTTGTAAAGTGTATAAAAACCAATATGGAAGCTGGACAAATAAGATGCCAAAAACCAACAACTTTAATGAAGTATTAGACAGAAAGGAGGAACTTTTTTTTCTCCTCCATTTGAAAACGTGGACGTTATCAGCACTATACTGTCTGATTCCAACCAATGCAAGTCATCAGAATCAGGTAATACACCAACTTATATTCTTGTCTGCATGAAAGAAAGGAATCTATGTGTTTAACATGCATGTATATTCAATAAAACACCTTCAACATGTCAACAAAAACGGCAACAAATATAAATTATATACTGTATATATAAAGTTATGTATGTATGTATATATATATGTGTATGTATGTATGTATGTATGTATATATATATATATATATATATATATGAGGTAGATCACCTCCACTTGGTCATTTATTAAGTAATTGATTAACTTTAAAAATCTTATTGGGGTGTTACCGTTTAGTGGTCAATTGTACGGAATATGTACTGTACTGTGCAATCTACTAATAAAAGTATCAATCAATCAATACCTACTGAGCCTATGGTGCTGTTAAGTTATTGTGGCTCAATGTGCCTTATTTTTTTTATTTTAATGTAGTATTATTTAATATATATTATTGTTTTAGTTGCTTAAGAGATATTCCTGGCTCTGAATTTGCTCGTTGCTATTTTTATGTTTTTGTGCATTATTTTTTGCCGTCATCATTAAACAAACAGGTTACCCATCAGTTACTCACTACTTGAGTAGTTTTTTCACAACATACTTTTTACTTTTACTCAAGTAAATATTTGGGTGACTACTCCTTACTTTTACTTGAGTAATACATCTCTAAAGTAACAGTACTCTTACTTGAGTACAATTTGTGGGTAGTCTACCCACCTCTGCCGACACGCACACACATGGTCACTAGTGTTGTGGTGCACTCAGTTTGAAATCACAAAACTACTTGACTTTAACAGCCAGGAATGCTTAGAATAAAAAATTAAATCCACTTCACCCTTTCTGTGAAAGGGGCTGTGTCGACAACACTGTGGATACTTCTGGAATATTTCAAAGCACACATAGTCCAATACTTTTTTTGCACTGATATAGAGCTAGAAATGCAAAGTACACAAAGTAGCACAGTAACTACAAGTAGCATTCTGTTGGCTGAATGAGCAATGGAGAGCAGTCAACTCAGCCACAATGGATGTGCTGCCAGACACAAAATGGCTGCACTGCAGTCACACAATAAGTGGATCAAGCGTTCCAGGTTGGTCCACCCAAACATTGTTTTTATTCTGCCTTTAGTTCGTGAACCAAAATGTTTGAAAAATAAGGTGTTCATAAATCAAGGTTGCACTTTAATAGTGAAGTGAATTATATTTTATATAGCGCTTTTCTCTAGTGACTCAAAGCGCTTTACATAGTGAAACCCAATATCTAAGTTACATTTAAAGCAGTGTGGGTGGCACTGGGAGCAGGTGGGTAAAGTGTCTTGCCCAAGGACACAACGGCAGTGACTAGGATGGCGGAAGCGGGAATCGAACCTGCAACCCTCAAGTTGCTGGCACGGCCACTCTACCAACCGAGCTATAATATAGTTTTCCTAGACTTTATTAAAGTGTACTGTGTTCTCCGGACTACAAGCTGCTAGTTTTTTTCCACGCTTTGAACCCTGCGGGCTAATAAAATGGTGCGGCTAATTTAAGTATTTTTCCTTGTTTAAAACTATAATATTTTGTGTTCAACAAATTGTTTTCATTAAACAGCGACAGAGACACTTAAAAGGTGTTTTATTGTCTGTGCTATGGCACCATCTTTTGGGCCGGTTTGCTCACTGCAGGTGAATTTCCGGAAGTATTCGTTCGTAGCGTTTGTGCTCAAAAGGATTCTTCATCCATCACTCAAAGCAACATTTATAAGTTTTACATCCATCCATCATCTTCCGCTTATCCGAAGTCGGGTCGCGGGGGCAGCAGCCTAAGCAGGGAAGCCCAGACTTCCCTCTCCCCAGCCACTTCGTCCAGCTCTTCCCAGGGAATCCCGAGGCGTTCCCAGGCCAGCCGGGAGACATAGTCTTCCCAACGTGTCCTGGGTCTTATACAACCAAAAAAAAATCCAGGCTATAAGTCTTTTTTCCAATGCTTCGATCCGTGCGGCTTATTAAACGGTGCAGCTAATCTATATTTTTTTCTTCGCCTTACGATCATAATGCAAATAGCGTTTAAAAAAAACAAGCACATACACTTGATATGTCCAACTAATTCCAAAGACATGCACCTGGGGATAGGCCCCTCCCACCTCCAAAGACATGCACCTGGGGATAGGTTGATTGGCAACACTAAATGGTCCCTAGTGTGTGAATGTTGTCTGTCTATCTGTGTTGGCCCTGCGCTGAGGTGGCGACTTGTCCAGAGTGTACACCGCCTTCCGCCTAATTGTAGCTGAGATAGGCTCCAGCATCCCCCAGCGACCCTGAAAGGGATAAGCGATAGAAAATGGATGGATGGAAGTATGGGTTACTGTTTGTGCAATGGCACCATTTTTTGGACCAGTTCGCTTACTACAGCTGCTGCATTGACCTTTTTGTTGAGACTGAGCTATGAAACGGAAGTACAATTTCCGTTCTGTCTTCCAACCATCCACAGCGTTCCTACACATATGGATTCTTCATTTTTCACTCCAAGCAACGTTTGTAAGTTCTACAATATAACTAAAACAATTCGTACTCACAAAACCGTCCCATATGTGATGACCGTGAGCGTTTTCACACGTATTTGTCCGTGCTATCGTAATGTAATCAAGCTAGCGTTGTTGGCATTAGCTAATACGCTAAGACGTTTACGAGTGTATTTGTTAGTATTATTACCTTACAGTGGCATTTTTTATTGTTTTGTTACAGTTACATAAATTCACCAAAACCTCACCGTGGCGTTTTGAGCCTGTTTAGGGCAGTGGTTCTCAAATGGGGGTACGCGTACCCCTGGGGGTACTTGAAGGTATGCCAAGGGGTACGTGAGATTTTAAAAAAATATTCTAAAAATAGCAACAATTTCAAAATCCTTTATAAATATTTTTAATGAATAATACTTCAACAAAATATGAATGTAAGTTGATGAACTGTGAAAAGAAATAAATGCAATATTCAGTGTTGGATTTTTTTGTGGACATGTTCAATAAATATTGATGATATTGTTTGTTGTGAAGCTTTAATATGGAACAAACAAGCGAACATGTTTCCCGACCACGTGTCAACCGGCAGGTTTCGGTGAGAAAATTGTGGTAATAAGTCGGCTCTTATCGGAGACATCAGCGGAGCTTGCGTCCTCCTGCAGCTGCGACTTTCTTGGCTCCTCCATGGCTTCCATCAGAGACACTGGTGGTCACCACACCCCTCCGACATTCAGGTATGACTTTATAATCTCACTAAAACACTAGTAACACAATAATCAGATAAGAGATTTTCCAGAAGTATCCTAGTAAATGTGTCTAATAACATCTGAATCGCTCTTAGTGCCCTCGCCTTTTTTTTTTTTCTTTTTCTAGTGCTTCACTCTAACTTTCCTCATCCACAAATCTTTCATCATCGCTCAAATTAATGGGGAAATCGTTGCTTTCTCGGTTTGAATCGCTCTCGCTGCTGGTGGCCATGATTGTAAACAATGTGAGGAGCCCTACAACCTGTGACGTCATGCGCACATCGTCTGCTACTTCTGGTACAGGCAAGGCGTTTTTATTAGCAACCAAAAGTTGCGAACTTTATCGTGGATGTTCTCTACTAAATCCTTTCAGCAAAAATATGGCAATATCGCGAAATGATGAAGTATGACACATAGAATGGACCTGCTATCCCCGTTTAAATAAGACAATCTCATTTCAGTAGGCCTTTAAACAGGGAAATAATTCATATAAACTAAAATACATGATAAAAAAGCATTGAAAAGCTGCATCCTAACTCACGATTGTGTCATGTTTAGCAAACTCCCGAGGTATAAAAATGGCACCCATTACCTCCCTGCTTGGCACTCAGCATCAAGGGTTGGAATTGAGGGTTAAATCACCAAAAATGATTCCCGAGCGCGGCACCGCTGCTGCTCACTGCTCCCCTCACCTCCCAGGGGGTGATCAAGGGTGATGGGTCAAATGCAGAGAATAATTCCGCCACACCAAGAGTGTGTGTGACAATCATTGGTACTTTAACTTTTAACTTTATAAGCGCCATTTATTTTCCCTTCTTTTGGAAGTATTCACCCAGGTTATAAATCCGTGAGGCATCATCTACTGTAACGCACCCTGACACCTCCTTAACGCCACTTCTGATTAGCTCCGCCGCTGCCTGGTCCGAAGCCAGCCGACAGGAACAAAACTGATTACTGGCCAACTCCAGGGCATGTAAGACACCTAACAGGAGGATTACATTAACATATTAACGGCTCTCACCTGCAGCCCTCCATTTGCACTTCTTATTTGTGTCTGAGTGTAGAAAGAAAGATGAGTAATTCCCGCCTTCTTCTCAGGTTGTGTTGCTGCCTGTCATTCATAATATGTGAAAAGGAGACGTTGGCCTTTGAAGTCAAGACACTAAGGCCCCGTTTACACTAAGCCTTGGTGTAATATAT
Organism: Nerophis ophidion; assembly: GCF_033978795.1. Lineage (NCBI taxonomy): Eukaryota > Metazoa > Chordata > Actinopteri > Syngnathiformes > Syngnathidae > Nerophis > Nerophis ophidion. Next base: position 84,572 of record NC_084630.1, on the reverse strand, counting down.
ATATATATATATATATACATATATGTATATATATATATATATATATATATATATACATATATATATATATATATACATATATATATATATATATATTCACATATATATATATATATATATATATATATACATATATATATATATATATATATATATATATGTATATATATACACATATATATATATATATATATATATATATATATATATATATATATACATACATACATACATACATACATACATATATATATATATATATATATATATATATATATATATATATATATATATATATATATACATATATATATATATATACATATATATATATATATATACATATATATACGTATATATATATATACATATATATATATATATATACATATATATATATATATATATAGTGTATATATATATATATATATATATATATATATATACATATATGGCTTCACGGTGGCAGAGGGGTTAGTGCGTCTGCCTCACAATACGAAGGTCCTGCAGTCTTGGGTTCAAATCCAGGCTCGGGATCTTTCTGTGTGGAGTTTGCATGTTCTCCCCGTGACTGCGTGGGTTCCCTCCGGGTAGTCTGGCTTCCTCCCACCTCCAAAGACATGCACCTGGGGATAGGCCCCTCCCACCTCCAAAGACATGCACCTGGGGATAGGTTGATTGGCAACACTAAATGGTCCCTAGTGTGTGAATGTTGTCTGTCTATCTGTGTTGGCCCTGCGATTAGGTGGCGACTTGTCCAGGGTGTACCCCGCCTTCCGCCCGATTGCAGCTAAGATAGGCGCCAGCGCCGCCCGCGACCCCAAAAGGGAATAAGCGGTAGGAAATGGATGGATGGAGAGATATATATATATATATATATACATATATATATATATATATACCGTATTTCCTTGATGTAGTATGGGCCTGCCTAGAATTACTGCCGGGTTCCAACTCCTTCCGCAAATTAATTAGCGCATGCTTAGCATTACCGCCGGCTCAGGATTAACGCCGGGTCAAACTCGTTTCTCAAAATATTATTTTTATTAGCGCATGTCTAGAATTTTTCGCCGGGTCAAACTCATTTTGCCAAATAATTAGCATATGCCTAGAATTTCCGCCGGGTCAAACTCGTCACGTCACGAGTGACACTTCACCTGTCATCATTTTCAAAAAGGAGGAGGCTGATTTCAATAACTTGAAATGTCATAAAGGGAAGAAGATTAAGAGCTATTCAGTAGGATTTAAGGTCCAAGCTATTGAATATGCTGAAAAGAACAGTAAGCAGCTATGTTTTATTAATATACCGTAGCTGCGTGTGTCAAATATGAGTCATTAAATGACTCCCGCCTCCTGGTGGTAGAGGGCGCTAGTGATCCTTCTTGCGACTACTCGGCTGCAGAAGAAGTGACAACAAGCAGCAAGAGTGTTTATTTTTTCCTCTCGCTTGCACTTTTAACATGGAGGATTACATATCTAAAATAAAACAGTTTTCTAAACTGGACTTTCAATGGAAGCAGGAGGTAATAAAGGAAGATCTCCATCGAGACAGAGAGACTTTTAAAACTGAAGAAAGATAAGGAAGACTTCTATAAACAAGTTATTGATGCTTTTGATCAGAAGGAGCTGTGCATGGACTTCATTTATAAGTAAAGGTAAGACAATAATAACGTTTTTTTATTTTTATTAAATGTGCTTTTCATGATGGTATACTTACATCACACTCAAATTTATAAGCGCAGGCCTAAATTTACCGCATGCCTTTGGTAAACGCAGGGGTGAGAAGAGAATAGAGAATAGAATAGAGTTTTATTGTCATTATTGCAATGAACAGGTTCAAAGAACAACGAAATTGGAGCAGCTCCTCCTAAGGTGCATATACAATATGGTAGTATAAATTTAAAAAAATAAATAAAATAAATAAGTAAATAAAAAATAAATTTAAAAAAAAGATAGAGATGACAGATGTATCTATGTATACATACATAAAACATTATTTCACATTGTAGTCCAAAAAAATAGAACAACATTTAAACATTACACATGAGGACATGATGGACATATGGACACTCAGTGCCTGTTTAGTGCTACTATGGCTCTTGGGTAAAAGCTATTTTTTAGTCTATAGAAGAGGTTTTAAAATAATTAGCACCCCGGCGGCAACTCAAGGAAATACGGTACTTATCCAGGCGGTAAATCCCACCTAAACTTATCCGTGTACACACGGAAAAATGCCACCGTTTAAGTCCCCCTTTGTCCGCCGGCGCAACGCGACCTAATACGAGTGCGCGGAAAATGCACACGCCATAGTCACCTCCGGTGTTGCTTTGTGTGCAAGTTCTTAAATTAAATGTAACTTATCTTAACAATACACAGTGTTGTGATATTTCAATGAACCGGAATCCAGTGTTGTGGGGCCCTATTGTAGTGAATCTCACCTGAGCCATCATAAACTTATCAAATCTTTACTAGACATGTAAACAATGTGATAAAGAACATTTAACATCAATCAAACTAGGGATCGAGATATCTAGTCAGGACAATCCTCACTCTTTTGCCTTCACCTTCATAGTCCATTCCTTTTTGGTGACTTAATATACTCTGTACCTGCACGGTGTGTTTGTGACATACATGCCGGACAAGAACTGACACAGTCTGCTTTGCCAGTCCAAAAGCATTTGCCATTTTCCATAGGTTCACCTCGTCGGCCAGATACAGTGGGGCAAAAAAGTATTTAGTCAGCCGCCGATTGTGCAAGTTCTCCCACTTCAAATGATGACAGAGGTCTGTCATTTTCATCATAGGTACACTTCAACTGGGAGAGACAGAATGGGGAAAAAAAATCCAGGAATTCACAAAGAATTTATTAGTAAATGATGGTGAAAAATAAGTATTTGGTCAAGCATTCAAAGCTCTCACTGATGGAAGGAGGTTTTGGCTCCAAATCTCAGGATACATGGCCCCATTCATTCTTTCCTTAACACGGATCAATCATCCTGTCCCCTTAGCAGAAAAACAGCCCCAAAGCATGATGTTTCCACCCCCATGCTTCACAGTAGGTGTGGTGTTCTTGGGATGCAACTCAGTATTCTTCTTCCTCCAAACACCACCAGTTGAGTTTATACCAAAAAGTTCTATTTTGGTTTCATCTGACCACATGACATTCTCCCAATCTATTGCTGTATCATCCATGTATCCATTGTGAGGATGTGAGGAGCCCTACAACCCGTGACGTCACGCGCACATCGTCTGCTACTTCCGGTACAGGCAAGGCTTTTTTATTAGCGACCAAAAGTTGCGAACTTTATCATGGATGTTCTCTATTAAATCCTTTCAGCAAAAATATGGCAATATCGCAAAATGATCAAGTATGACACATAGAATGGAGCTGCTATCCCTGTTTAAATAAGAAAAATTTCATTTCAGTAGGCCTTTAAGGACGATAAGGAGAGTAAGAGGCGAAAAAAAAATGTTTTTGCAAAAATATTCCGTTTGAACACAACAAATAAAAAAGAGAAAAGTTGAAAATCAATAATCTTGATAGAAGAGGAAAAAGTTGACTTTGATGTTTGCAATCCTGGAATGAATTCCAAGTGTGGATGTTCTGGTCCCTCCTATGAAGACAGTGATAGCTATCCCGGGCTTCTTTGCCCGTTATTATTTGAACTCCCAACACCCAACAAAATGAGCTAACTGCCAAAGGAGATAAGGGGATTTAGAGATCCAACGAAATAGAGATTTAAAAATGAATGGCGGAAAGGATTTTCCTTCATGTATCTACAACTTGTAAGCCTGAACTCGGCTTATGAAAAGAGCCAAGGAGACAAATTGCATTTTAGAATAAAGCGATGGTGAAAGGAGGGGGAAAAAACAAGCTGTGAATATTTAATGGGGCTCCTCGCTGGACTGCCGGCAAACAAATCAATAAGGTGATAGTAAACATAAGGAGACTCAACGCGTGGCGTGAGGAGGAGGAAGAAGAAGAGGAAGGAGGAGGACAGGTGTCAAGAGGGCCCGGCCCCGGAATTTATTTGTGAAGGTTAGGAGATTGTAAGTGTCTATCTGTGTCAATCACCCCGCTGCAAAAAGGTCATAGCCACTCTGTTTTTGTTTTCATTAATTATAGCCGCAGATGTCTTCTCAATGTATCTGATGGCCGCTGAAAGGTTGGAACGGAGGAATACATAAATAAATTGATATTTCAACCTCCAGGCAGGAAGGCCTTGGACTTATCAGCGTTCATTAGGAACAATAAGCTACTGTTTTTGTTTGTGAAATATTCTCCGGGGTTTGCGGATGCGCACAATTAGTGATTTCACAGCAAAGGTGGGCGGATCGATCCAAATGTTGATGGTATCAATATCAAAGACAGTGCTGTTAAACAAAAAATGAGCTTTTTGGCCACAACACCCAGCAATATGTTTGGAGAAGAAAAGGTGAGGCCTCTAATCCCAGGAACACCAACCCCACTGTCAAGCGTGGTGGTGGTAGTGTTATGCTCTGGGCCTGTTTTGCTGTCAATGGACTTGTTTCTTCAGCATTGTCCACACGTTTAAGTCAGGATTTTGAGAAGGCCATTCTAAGACCTTAATTCTAGCCGGATTTGGCCATTCCATTACCACTTCTGACATGTGTTTGGGGTCATTGTCCTGTTTGGACACCCAAATGCGCCCAAGACCCGCTGATTATTTTAGGTTGTCCTCAAGAATTTGGAGGTAATTTCCTCCAGAAGGTGTTATCTTTCTCCATGTGATGTCAGATAAAACAAAAATTGTGCTTTTTGGCCACAAGACCTGGCAATATGTATGGAAGAGAAAAGACGAGGCCTTTAATCCCAGGAACACCATGCATACCGTCAAGCATGGTGGTGGTAGTATTATGCTCTGGGCCTCTTTTGCTTCCAATGGAACAATGGAAAAGGAGGATTACCTCCAAATTCTTCAGGTCAACCTGCACTCACCAGCCCGAAGGTTGGGTCTTGGGCGCAGTTGGGTGTTCCAACAGGAAAATGACCCCACACACACGTCAAAAGTGGTAAAGGAATTGTTAAATCATATTGCTGGGTATTGTGGCCAAAAAAGCAATTTTTTATTTTCATCTGACATCACATTGACAAAGATAAGACCTTTTGGAGGAAAGTTCTGTGGTCATATGAAACACAAATTGAGCTGTTTGACCACAATAACCAACAATATGTTTGGAGGAGAAAATGTGAGGCCTTTAATCCCAGGAACACCACGCATACCGCCAAGTATGGTGGTGGTAGTATTATGCTCTGGACCTCTTTTGCTGCCAATGGAACAATGGAAAAGGAGGATTACCTCCAAATTCTTTAGGACAACCTAAAATAATCAGCCCAAAGGTTGGGTCTTGGGCTGCCATATATATTAATAAAGTCAAAAAGTGCATTATTTTTTTTAACATGCCTCAATACAGTAGCTTGAAATTTGGGACATGCTCTCCCTGAAAGAGCATGAGGAAGTTGAGGTGGGCGGAGTTGGGGGGGTGTATATTGTAGCGTCCCGGAAGAGTTGGTGCTGCAAGGGGTGCTGGGTATTTGTTCTATTGTGTTTATGTTGTGTTACGGTGCGGATGTTCTCCCGAAATGTTTTGGTGTTTGGTGTGGGTTCACAGTGTGGCGCATATTTGTAACAGTATTAAAAGTAGTTTATACAGCCACCCTCAGTGTGACCTGTATGGCTGTTGACCAAGTATGCGTTGCATTCACTTGTGTGTGTGAAAAGCCGTAGATATTATGTGATTGGGCCGGCACGCAAAGGACGTGTGTTCAAGGTTTATTGGTGCTCTGTACTTCTCCCTACATCCGTGTACACAGCGGCGTTTTAAAAAGTTATAAATTTTACTTTTTGAAACAGATACCGAGAATTTCCGATATTACATTTCAAAGCATTTATCGGCCGATAATATCGGCAGTCTGATAGTATCGGTCATCCCTACTAAAAATGTTTGGCTTTCTTAAAAATGCACACATTTAGTTGTATTCAGTGTTAAAAAAAAAATGATATGGCTCTCACGGAAATACATTTTAAAATATTCGGCTTCCACGGCTTTGTCAGCCAAAAAGGTTCCCGAGACCTGCACTACACCAATACATAATCCCACTACCATCAGGGCGCAGGTACAGAACCATCAAATTCCGGAGGGCCCGCCTTAAGAAAAGCCTTATCCCTGCAGTTATAGACGCCCTAAACAGCAGGCCGGGCTGACCGGTCTGACAAGCCTGTAAATGTCTTGGTCATGTATGATGTCTTTGTTATTTTTGTTTTTGTGATGTGCAATATCTATTGTTTAATTGTAGGGCAGTGAGAATGAATTTCCCCAATGGGGACCAATAAATCTAAATCTGAAATCTAATATACTAATAAAAGTTTCAATCAATCAATCAGTCAATCGCTACATCCTTAGATGTGTGTTGATATGGGAAATCTGGCCTATTATACAAGCTGTACACTGACTTCTGGAAATTACACCTCCGAGTCATTGCAACAGTATTCCCCCATGAGAAGATATCATTTCTGAAAAGTAAGGAAGGTACACACAATTCTAAGATCATGTTCCAACCCCGTTTCCATATGAGTTGGAAAGGACAAGTCATGTTCACCACTGTGTTACATCACCTGTTCTTTTAACAACACTCAATAAACGTTTGGGAACTGAGGAAACTAATTGTTGAAGCTTTGATTGGGAATTCTTTCCCATTCTTGTTTTATGTAGAGCTTCAGTCCTTCAACAGTCGAGTTTATGCTTCATAATGCGCCACACATTTACAATGGGAGACAGGTCTGGACTGCAGGCGGGCCAGGAAAGTACCCGCACTCTTTTTTTACGAAGCCACGCTGTTGTAACACTTGTCTTGCTGAAATAAGCAGGGGCGTCCATGACAACATTGCTAGGATATAGTGTTCCAAAACCTGTATGTACCTTTCAGCATTAATGGTGCCTTCACAGATGTGTAAGTTACCCATGCCTTGGGCACTAATACACCCCCATACCATCACACGTGTAAGTTACCCATGTCTTGTTCACTAATACACCCCCATACCATCACACATGTGTAAGTTACCCATGCCTTGGGCACTAATACACCCCCATACCATCACACATGTGTAAGTTACCCATGTCTTGTTCACTAATACACCCCCATACCATCACACGTGTAAGTTACCCATGCCTTGGGCACTAATACACCCCCATACCATCACACATGTGTAAGTTACCCATGTCTTGTTCACTAATACACCCCCATACCATCACACATGTGTAAGTTACCCATGCCTTGGGCACTAATACACCCCCATACCATCACACATGTGTAAGTTACCCATGTCTTGTTCACTAATACACCCCCATACCATCACACATGTGTAAGTTACCCATGTCTTGTTCACTAATACACCCCCATACCATCACACATGTGTAAGTTACCCATGTCTTGGGCACTAATGCACCCCCATACCATCACACATGTGTAAGTTACCCATGTCTTGGGCACTAATACACCCCCATACCATCACACATGTGTAAGTTACCCATGTCTTGTTCACTAATACACCCCCATACCATCACACATGTGTAAGTTACCCATGTCTTGGGCACTAATACACCCCCATACCATCACACATGTGTAAGTTAAACATGTCTTGGGCACTAATACACCCCCATACCATCACACATGTGTAAGTTACCCATGTCTTGGGCACTAATACACCCCCATACCATCACACATGTGTAAGTTAAACATGCCTTGTTCACTAATACACCCCCATACCATCACACATGTGTAAGTTACCCATGTCTTGTTCACTAATACACCCCCATACCATCACACATGTGTAAGTTAGCCATGCCTTGGGCACTAATACACCCCCATACCATCACACATGTGTAAGTTAGCCATGCCTTGGGCACTAATACACCCCCATACCATCACACATGCTGGCTTTTACACTTTGCGCCTATAACAATCCGAACGTTTATTTTCCTCTTTGTTCTGGAGGACACCACGTCCTCTGGTTCAAAATATAATTTGAAATGTGGATTCGTCAGACCACAGAACACTTTTCCACTTTGCATCAGTCCATCTTAGATGAGCTCGGGCCCAGCCAAGCCGGCAGCGTTTAAGGATGTTGTTGATAAATGGGTTTGGCTTTGCATAGTAGAGTTTTAACTTGCACTTACAGATGTAGCGACCAACTGTAGTTACTGACAGTGGTTTTACGAAGTGTTCCTGAGCCCATGTGGTGATATCCTTTACACACTGATGTTGATTGTTGATGCAGTACCGCCTGAGGGATCAAAAGTCTGTAATATCATCGCTTACGTGCAGTAATTTCTCCAGATTCTCTGAACCTTTTGATGATTTTACGGACCATAGATGGTAAAATCCCTAAATTTCTTGCAATAGCTCGTTGAGAAATGTTCTAAAACTGTTCAACAATTTGCTTACAAATTGGTGACCCTCACCCCATCCTTGTTTGTGAATTACTTAGCATTTCATGGAAGCTGCTTTTATAGCCAATCATGGCACCCACCTGTTCCCAATTAGCCTGCACACCTGTGGGATGTTCCAAATAAGTGTTTGATGAGCATTCCTCAACTTTATCAGTATTTATTGCCACCTTTCCCAACTTCTTTGTCACGTGTTGCTGGCATCAAATTCTAATGTTAATGATTATGTGCAAAACAAATTGTTTTATCAGTTTGAACATGAAATATGTTGTCTTTGTAGCATATTCAACTGAATATGGCTTGAAAAGGATTTGCAAATCATTGTATTCTGTTTATATTTACATCTAACACAATTTCCCAACTCATATGGAAATGGGGTTTGTACATAATAACTTTAGACCAAGCTTTTATGAACTTTTTCAGCATTAGCCATAATCCAAAAGGTGGTTCATCCATGGGACCTAACAGTTTCCAAAGTAAAGTATGTATTGTCATAACATCAATAGTGTGCACACAGTCGACAAGAACAACAACAACTCACAAAAGCCTTTAGTCTCGAAGCATGCAGACATGCTGCATTCCAGGAATTGCCTTTCTAATGAGCCTATTGCCTTCCAGAGGCTCACAGGTAGTCAGATGCAAACATCATTAAAGTTTTATACAGTTTTTTGCAGGACAGTACGAGTCTAAGGAGGACCCGAGGACAACATTTGTCCTCCAATATTAAATGATAAATGATAAATGGGTTGTACTTGTATAGCGCTTTTCTACCTTCAAGGTACTCAAAGCGCTTTGACACTACTTCCACATTTACCCATTCACACACACATTCACACACTGATGGAGGGAGCTGCCATGCAAGGCGCCAACCAGCACCCATCAGGAGCAAGGGTGAAGTGTCTTGCTCAGGACACAACGGACGTGACGAGGATGGTACTAGGTGGGATTTGACCCAGTGACCCTCGGGTTGCGGACGGCCACTCTTCCACTGCGCCACGCCGTGGAAATGTTCAAATAGCGTTTCTGTAAGCGTTTATCAAAAGTTTTTATGTTTTACAATATAACTAAAACAAATCATACTAGATAAACTGTCGAAAGTCTGA
>NC_084630.1:47500-70000 GCF_033978795.1 Nerophis ophidion | reverse complement strand
ATAATTATTAGTGCGTGCTATGAAGCCATTGACTTTGTCGCCTTCTACAGCATGTACCATCTGCTTGTCAGTCCAGCAACATGTTGTGTGTGGCTTCCGCAGCAACACACACACGACTGCAAGGCATACTGGGTGACACAGAGTACACTAATGGTTGTGATATAAACCATTTTAACACTCTTAGTAATATGCGCCACGCTGTGAAGCCACACCAAACAAGATTGACAAACACATTTCGGGAGGACAGAGGACACCCTTCCAGTAACACAACATTAACGCAACACAAAAAATACCCAGAATCCTTTGTATCCATGATACACCCTGAGTATTTCATACACCCCGCTAGCAGCAAACCCCCCAGGCCACCCCATGCGTCGGTAAGGTGGGCAGGGTTGTATAATATATTCAGGATTTGTCACGGATACAAAGGATTTTGGGTATTTGTTGTGTTGCGTTTATGTTGTGTTACTGGAAGGATGTTCTCTCGAAATGTGTTTGTCAATCTTGTTTGGTGTGGCTTCACAGCGTGGCGCATATTAGTAAGTGTTAAAGTTGTTTATATCACAACCATCAGTGTACTCTGTGTCACCCAGTATGCCTTGTAGTCGTGTATGTGTGATTGCGGAAGCTGCACACAACATGTTGCCAGACTAACAATCGGTGTGTACATGTTGTTGAAGGTGTCAAAAAACGGCTTGACAGCACGGCCATATTCTTGTCATCAGGATGAACGCCAATTGGATAATCGCGAGAACTTTAGCGGCTCCAATAGTCTTTGTTACTCTGTGAAACGGGTTTGGACAGCTCTGTGAGTGGTAAAGGTCGCCAACCTGTGATGTATTTCAGCGGGCGGGTACGGTCCCAATAAAATGTTGGTTCGGGTGGACGGCCGGTGGATGACGACTTTGGTGATGCGGTTGCGGATGATATAATTGCCTATCCGCGCATTTCTAGTAGGCACTGTTTGGAAACAATAAAAGGTATGTAAATAAACATTTTCGAAACTTTTACTGCGTAAATATCTCATTTCATAACATATTTATCAGCGGCTTACAGCGGGCAAAAGTATGAAAAAAACTGCGACTTATAGTCGGAAAAATACGGTGGTAGTTGTGTTCAAGTAAAATTGGGAGGCAGGACTTGAGCGTTTGCTTGTCCATTACGCCGCCTGCCACCTTTGACCTCTGTTGCAGCACTAAATGCTTTCCTTGTCTCACCATGCCAAACAAGGCTGAAATAACGCTTGCTTTCCGCTCAGGGGGCATGTAAGAAAATGGCACACAGGGCATGGAAAATGAACAATGCACTCAAGAAGGCCTCTCGCAAGGAGGCTCGGCGCCAATGAGCGGGCCCTAAAGTGAAGGCTGAACTCTTCCGAGGCATGAAATAATAATAACATCCCACTTGCGTCTCCTCGCTAAGGAGGTGGGGAGGACAGTAGTGGCCTCTCTATTGTCACCGTCCACCGGAGAGACAAGGAACCCCGAGCCTTTAATGGGAAAGACAATAGGGCTGGCCTAAAAAGGCTTGCCATTAAACTTTAATGAGAGACTTTTGTCTCACTATATGTGACTAAGAGCGGGTCTAAATGACTACAGGGACAGGTAGCAGCACTCAGGCCATCTTCACCGCCTCTCATTTCTATCATTCCATTTTCCTCTACCTTGGGAGAATTGCTTGCTTTTCTCCCCCAGGTGTGTCCCCGACCTTCTCCATCCGACCATCCACACGCGAAATGTTGAGGAAAAATTGGATTAACACCAGGCTCTATGGTCAAGGCACTTAAACAACAATGCACTTAAGGGAGACTGGCGACTTAACACAAGCAGAGACCACACAGCTGGTGTCATGTGACGTCAGAGGTGGGTAGAGTAGCCAGAAATTGTACTCAAGTAAGAGTACTCTTACTTTGGAGATGTATTACTCAAGTAAAAGTAAGGAGTAGTCACCCCAATATTCACCTAAGTAAAAGTAAAAAGTGTGTTGTGAAAAAACTACTCAAGTACCGAGTAACTGATGAGTGACCTGTTTGTTTAATGACGACGGCAACAAGTAATGCACAAAAACACAAAAATAGCAAATTCAGAGCCAGGAATATCTCTTAAGCAACTAAAACAATAATATATATTAAATAATATATATTTGATTTTACACTGTATTGAAAACATTTTTGAAAATGAATTTTAACTTTGCAACCTCATTGTACTATTGGCTAAGTTTTATATTCATAAATGTAAGTTTCTCAATACCCGACCTGTTTTTTGTGCCTTTAAAAAAGATTTAAAACTCATTAAAACACTCTACCTCTAACAACCAAAAAGCTGTGAAAACGATGATGCTGTGTTCCAAATTTAAGTTATTTACTGAGATTGAGTGAGCATATGGCTTTGCACTTTGTTGATTTTATATATATATATTTTTTGCATTCTATTTTAGTTGCTTTGAATTTACAACCCCCTGGCGCTGTTTTGTACAGTTTTTATACTGTTTTGTACTGTTTTTGTACTTACTTTGATTATTATTTTCAACTGTTTGTAAATGTTAAAATTTATAAATAAAGGTTTATTAAAAAAAAAAGAAGTGTGCAGTTAATCATGTGACCGCCTGGCTCTGTTTGATTGGTGAAACAGAGTCAAACGTCACCAGTGACTGCATTTGATTGGTGAAACGTCACCAGTGACTGTGTTTGATTGGTGAAACAGAGTCAAACGTCACCAGCGACTGCATTTGATTGGTGAAACGGAGTCAAATTTCACCAGTGACTGCATTTGATTGGTGAAACGGAGTCAAATTTCACCAGTGACTGCATTTGATTGGTGAAACTGAGTCAAACGTCACCAGTGACTGCATTTGATTGGTGAAACTGAGTCAAACGTCACCAGTGACTGCATTTGATTGGTGAAAGGCAGGCATGTGATAGATCCTACTTTGAAAGTCTGCCTGACAAACCAAAACAAACAAAGTGTGCATTACAAGATCGATAAAAATCAGTAGTGAGGGAGGAGGAGTATATTTATAGCCAGAAATCACAAATATTCAGGTATTTATTTTATATATATATATATATATATATGTATATATATTATATATATATATATATATATGTATATACACACACACATATATATATACACACACATATATATATATATACACGGATTTTTGAGTGCCGTGTGTAATGTTCTATATTGTCAATGGAACATTGAAAGTTTTGGTGTCTTTTACTCGCATCTTCTTGCAGTTTACATTTATCTCTTATGTATGACTGCCATCTACTGGTCACACTTATTACACCATGTACCAAATTAAATTGTTTCGTGGCCGGTAAGCACAACCAGAATTATGCCGTACACTGGGCGCACCGGGTTAAAAGGCGCAATGTCGATTTTTGAGAAAATAATTTTAATGTCCTACTGAAATGAGATGTTCTTATTTAAACGGGGATAGCAGCTCCATTCTATGTGTCATACTTGATCATTTTGCGATATTGCCATATTTTTGCTGAAAGGATTTAGTAGAGAACATTCACGATGAAGTTCACAACTTTTGGTCGCTAATAAAAAAGCCTTGCCTGTACCGGAAGTAGCAGACGATGTGCGCGTGATGTCACGGGTTGTAGAGCTCCTCACATCCTCACATTGTTTACAATCATGGCCACCAGCAGCGAGAGCGATTCGGTCCGAGAAAGCGACGATTTCCCCATTAATTTGAGCGAGGATGAAAGATTTGTGGATGAGGAAAGTGAGAGTGAAGGACTAGAAAAAAAAAGGGCAGTGGGAGCGATTCAGATGTTATTAGACACATTTACTAGGATAATTCTGGAAAATCCCGTATCTGCTTATTGTGTTACTAGAGTTTTAGTGAGATTATACGGTCGTACTTGTACAACCTGAAAGTCGGAGGGGTGTGGCCAGGGGTGTGGTGACCGCCAGTGTCTCCGAGGGAAGCCACGTTTCTCGACGATTTTTCCCCCCCCCTCCTCCACGGTGTAAGTATCCGAGGGACAGGGACGGCCGGTGGGAGGAGGCAAGAGATTCCACAGCTGCAGGAGGAACGATGCAAGCTCTCCGCTCATGTCTACGGTAAGAGCCAACTTATTACCACCATTTTCTCACTGAAACCTGCCGGTTGACATGGGAACCATGTTCGCTTGACCACTCTCTTCCATAGTAAAGCTTCACCATCATCTTTCGGAAATGTAAACAAGGAAACACCGGCTGTGTTTGTGTTTCTAAAGGCGACCGCAATCCATCCCTTCCCACCTACATCATTCTTCTTTGATGTCTCCATTATTAATTGAGCAAACTGCAAAAGATTCAGCAACACAGATGTCCAGAATACTGTGTAATTATGCGATTAAAGCAGACGATTTATAGCTGGGATCGGTGCTGGAACAAAATGTCCGCTACAATCCGTGACGCCACGCGCACGCTTCATCATACCGCGACATTTTCAACAGGATAATTCGAGCGAAATTTAAAATTGCAATTTAGTAAACTAAAGCGGCCGTATTGTCATGTGTTGCAATGTTAATATTTCATCATTGATATATAAACTATCAGACTGCGTGGTCGCTAGTAGTGGCTTTCAGTAGGACTTTAAGAGCCCCGACAGTTTTAATCATTAAGCCGACATCATTTGTTTGTTTATCATCGATTGGCCTGAAGATGTTTTTCCGATGTTATGTCATTGTTTGCCGGCCGTCAAGGGTGAACCCCCCTGTGAATAATTCCCGCCTTAATTGGAGGGAAATCGAATAAGTGTAGGATCCACACAACTCCAAATAATCTCAAAGCATCGAGAGGTAATCAATGCCTGAGCTTTACCATCAGTTGTGTCCGCATAAATGATATCCATAACACCCACATTAATAATTAATGATGAATTAAAATTGCACGAATGACAACGGGGAGTTACCTTGCAGCTTTTTTTTTCCTGGTAATTATTGGTTTATTTAATACATTAGAACCTCTGCGGTCAAACAATTGGCTTTTTGAGCAGCTTGAATTGTTTTGTTTTTGGACTGTTTCCAATAAGCCACAAAGGTAATAAAAACACAACTAAACTTCCATCACATAATCATGCAAGAGTAAAAAGGATGAATGTAAGAACATGCACTCGCTGACGTCTGTCATCTGTTCTTCCTGCGCCTCAACAAGCCAAAGAAAAAACTACCGCACTTAAAGGCCTACTGAAAGCCACTACTAGCGACCACGCAGTCTGATAGTTTATATATCAATGATGAAATATTAACATTGCAACACATGACAATACGGCCTTTTTAGTTTACTAAATTGCAATTTTAAATTTCCCGCGAAGTTTCCTGTTGAAAACGTCGCGGGATGATGACGCTTATGTTGACGCGTGCTTGTGACGTTATTGGTTGGAGTGGACATTTTATCCCAGCACCACTCACGGCTAAAAGTCGTCCGATTTAATCGCATAATTACACAATATTCTGGACATCTGTGTTGCTGAATCTTTTTGCAATTTGTTCAATTAATAATGGAGACGTCATAGAAAAAACATGTAGGTGGGAAGCGGTGTATTGCGGTTGCCTTTAGCAGCGAAACACAGCCAATGTTTCTTTATTTGTTGTGAAGCTTTACAATGGAACAGAGCGGTCAAGCGAACATGTTTCTCCACCACATGTCAACCGGCAGGTTTCGGTGAGAAAATGGTGGTAATAAGTCGGCTCTTACCGCAGACATGAGCGGAGCTTGCGTCCTCCTACAACTGTCTTGGCTCCTCCATGGCTTCCATCAGAGACATCGGCGGTCACCACCACCCCTCCGACTTTCAGGTATGACTTTACAATCTCACTAAAACACTAGTAGCAAAATAAGCAGATAAGGGATTTTCCAGAATTATCCTAGTAAATGTGTCTAATAACATCTGAATCGCTCACACTACCATCGCCTTTTTTTGTTTTTCTTCTAGTCCAGGGGTCGGCAACCTGCGGCTGCGGAGCCACATGCGGCTCTTTGGCCACTCTGATGTGGCTCAGCTTCACAATCGCCGACCCCCCCCCCCCCCCCTGATTGTTACGGGTGTTTCGGGTTCTCTGAGCCTCTTCCGGACATCACGCGGGGTCAACATTCTCCGATTTTCACTGGGACAAAAATATTGAAGGAGTGCCGAGATGGCTTTACTTTTAACGTCCTCCACAACATGTCATCGCACCTGCGCCACACTATCTACGTGCTGGCCAGAGGCTCGCATTTCGCTGCTTCTATCGTCATACGTAGGAGATTGCAAAGCATACTGGGTGATACAGGTTACACTGAAGGTTGTGATATAAACAACTTTAAGACTCTTACTAATATGTGCCACACTGTGAACCGACACCAAACAAGAATGACAAACACATTTTGGGAGAACATCCTCACAGTAACACAACATAAACGCAACATAACTATTACCCAGAATGCCATGCATCCATGACTCTTTCAGGCTGTATCTTACACCCCCGCCCACCTCAACCGACCCACGGAGGGGTGGTGGAGTGGGGCGGGGTTTGGTGCTAGCGGGGTGTATAATATAGCCTGAAAGAGTCATGGATGCATGGCATTCTGGGTAATTGTTATGTTGCGTTTATAATGTGTTATTGTGAGGATGTACTCGAGAAATGTGTTTGTCATTCTTGGTTGGTGTGGGTTCACAGCGTGGCGCATAATAGTGTTAAAGTTATTTCTATCACAACCTTCAGTGTAACCTGTATCACCCAGTATGCCTTGCAATCTCGTACGTGTATCTGCGGAAGCCACATACAACATGTTACTGAACTGGCAAGCTGTCTGTACATGTCGTAGGAAATGGCTTCAGGGCACGCTCTTATTATTGTAATATGGGTGACCACCCGCAGATATTCGCGAGAATGGTTGCGGCTCCCATTGTCCTCTTTATTATGTGAAACGGGTCAAAATGGCTCTTTGAGTGGTAAAGGTTGCCGACCCCTGTTCTAGTCCTTCACTCTCACTATCCTCATCCACAAATCTTTCATCCTCGCTCAAATTAATGGGGAAATTGTGGCTTTCTCAGTCTGAATCACTCTAGATGCTGGTGGCCATGATTATAAACAATGTGCGGATGTGAAGAGCTCCACAACCCGTGACGTCACGCACACATCGTCTGCTACTTCCGGTACAGGCAAGGCTTTTTTATTAGCGACCAAAAGTTGCGGAATTTATCGTGGATTTTCTCGACTAAATCCTTTCAGCAAAAATATGGCAATGACGCGAAATGATCAAGTATGACACATACAGTTGTGATCAAAATGATTCAACCCCCACACAATGTTGGTGTTTTAGCAAGTTGGACATTTATTCTGTATTTTGTTTATAGTCATCTCAAATAAAGATGTGTCAAATAGACAAATGCAACTTAAATTGTAACACTGTATTTGACAAAATACCAAAAAAAGGACATTTTTCTTAATATCTCATTGACAAAATGATTCAAGCCCCTGGTTCCATGCATCTTTAGTACTTAGTAGAACAGTAATGACATCCTTCAAAGTTCCATGCATCTTTAGTACTTAGTAGAACAGTACTGACATCCTTCAAAGGTGATACACAAGCTTCTTGCAAGCATCTACAGTATTTGAGCCCATTCCTCTTGGGCAAAGGCCTCCAGTTCATTCATATTCTTGGGCTTGTGTGCTGCAACTGCCTTCTTCAAGTCCCACCACAGCTTTTCTACAGGATTTAGGTCTGGCCACTCCAGAGTCTTCCAGCCCTTCTTCTGATGTTGATTTGGAGGTATGCTTGGGATCCTTGTCCTGTTGGAAGGTCCAACGTCTCCCAAGCCTCAGCTTCCTCACTGACTTCATGACATTTGCAGCTAATATATCCTGCTAGGAAATAGAATTCATAATGCCTTCAACGCGCTGGAGATTCCTGGTACCTGAGGCAGAGAAACAGCCCCAGAGCATGATTGACCCCCACCATGCTTAACAGTAGGCAAGGTGTTCTTCTCTTTGTAAGCTTCATTGTTTTCTCCTCCAGACATAACGTTGATTCATAGGCCCAAAGAGTTCCACTTTTGTCTCATCACTCCATAGAACAGTTTCCCAAAACCTTTGGGGTTTGTCCAGATGACTTTTGGCATACTGGAGTCTATTTTCCTTGTGCCTGGTAGTCAGAAGTGGGGTGCGCCTGGGAGTTCTGGCATGTCTGCAATGTCCTGTTGTAGTTCCTCAGCTGTTACCCGGGGGTTTTTAACTACTTTACGCACACATCATCCTCTTTCTACCACGCCCAGGTAGTGTTTCCACTGTGCCTTTAGCTTTGAACTTGCGAATTATGCTCCCAACTGTGTCTCTTGGAATGTGTAATGTCTTTGCTATTTTCTTATATCATATCATTTCTTATGAAGAGAAATGACCTCCTCTCTTGACTTCTTTGACCACTCCTTGGACTTCACCATGTTGCAAATACACCATTGAGCATCTACAAGAAGCTGAGCGTCACAGTCTTTTTCAATCAGTTTAATTGTTGCTCGTTATGGTTCTAATCACATCTACAGGTGTTTTCAACACCTGATAGAAAAGACCTTATTCAAATTATGTTCTTAAGAGTTATGATCTTCAAGGGGTTGAATCATTTTGTCAATGAGATATTAAGAGAAATGACACTGTTTGGTATGTTACAAAATATGTTGTAATTCAAGTTGCATTTGTCTATTTAACACATCTTTATTTGATATGACTATAAACAAAATACGGAATAAATATCCAACTTGCTAAAACACCAAAATTGTGTGGGGGTTGAATAATTTTGATCACAACTGTAGAATGGACCTGCTATCCCCGTTTAAATAAGAACATCTCATTTCAGTAGGCCCTTAAGGGCGTGGAGGAAAAGGAAGAGAACGGCGAACATGCGTCCGACAACAAGGATGCGGAGAGTGGATCTGCAACACGGAGACACGAAGAACAGGCAGGTAAGGGGAGAAGAAGGGCGGGAGGGGGAAGAGTTGTTCCAAAGGAATGGCTTTATGCAAATGAGGGTTAAAGGGAGCATTGTCCTCCCTCTGATAGGAAGCCATGGAGCGCTGACGCATGCTAACCCGCCCCGCCCACCTCCAGCCATCTGCCCGCCACTCTGCAACAAGAAAGCATGTTCTATGAGAGGGGGTCACCGCTCACCCTAATCACGGCCGTGACATGACATGCTGTAGGTTGCCCCTCAGTGTTAAATATTTATGTCAGCAGCGCTGTAATGCCTTGATGGCTGTCAAGACTTTGACACGCCTGCTCTCTCCCTCTCTTTCTTTCTCATCGCTCTCTTTCCGCCTGCATTCAAATTCAACAAAAAATTGAATAACAGCAGGAAAACAAAAAGGTTTAAGCCAAATTTTGACATGCATTGGCAGCATTAAAGGCCTACTGAAATGAGATTTTCCTATTTAAACGGGGATAGCAGGTCCGTTCTACGTGTCATACTTGATCATTTCGCGATATTGCCATATTTTTGCTGAAAGGATTTAGTAGAGAACATCCACGATAAATTTCGCAACTTTTTGTTGCTAATAAAAAAGCCTTGCCTGTACCGGAAGTAGCAGACGATGTGCGTGTGACGTCACGTTTTGTGGAGCTCTTCACATCCTCACATTGTTTATAATCATGGCCACCAGCAGCGAGAGCGATTCGGACCGAGAAAGCGACGAATTCCCCATTAATTTGAGCGAAGATGAACGATTCGTGGATGAGGAAAGTTAGAGTGAATAATAAAAATAAAAAAAAGACAGGGCAGTGAGAGCGATTCAGATGTTATAAGACAGACGTACTAGGATCATTCTGGAAACTCCCTTATCTGCTTATTTTGTTCCTACTGTTGTATTGAGATTATACTGTCGTACCTGAACGTCGGAGTGGGTGTGGTGACTGCCCGTGTGTCTGAGGGAAGCTACGCAGCTGCCTCTTTGACAGGTGCATGAGAAACAACCTGAGCTCCGCCCATGTCTACGGTAAGAGCCGACTTATTACCACAATTTTCTCACCGAAACCTGCCGGTTGACATGTGGTAGAGAACCATGTTCGCTTGACCGTTCTGTTCAATAGTAAAGCTTCACCTTCGGGAATGTAAACAAGGAATATCGGCTGTGTTTGTGTTGCTAAAGGAGGCTGCTTCCCACCTACAGCTTTCTTCTTTGACGTCTCCATTATTCATTGAACAAATTGCAAAAGATTCAGCAACACAGATGTCCAGAATACTGTGTAATTATGTGATTAAAGCAGACTACTTATAGCTTGGATCGGGC
The DNA here is from genome assembly GCF_033978795.1 of Nerophis ophidion. NCBI lineage: Eukaryota > Metazoa > Chordata > Actinopteri > Syngnathiformes > Syngnathidae > Nerophis > Nerophis ophidion. Next base: position 59,737 of record NC_084630.1, on the reverse strand, counting down.
TGGAAAAAAATGTCCGCTACAATCCGAGACGTCAAACGCACGTGTCATCATACCGCGACGTTTTCAACACGACACTTGGCGGGAAATTTAAATTTGCAATTTAGTAAACTAAAGCGGGCGTATTGGCATGTGTTGCAATGTTAATATTTCATCATTGATTTATAAACTATCAGACTGCGTGAGCTTTTCTTATTTAAACGGGGATAGCAGGTCCGTTCTACGTGTCATACTTGATCATTTCGCGATATTGCCATATTTTTGCTGAAAGGATTTAGTAGAGAACATCCACGATAAATTTCGCAACTTTTTGTTGCTAATAAAAAAGCCTTGCCTGTACCGGAAGTAGCAGACGATGTGCGTGTGACGTCACGTTTTGTGGAGCTCCTCACATCTCCACATTGTTTACAATCATGGCCACCAGCAGCGAGAGCGATTCGGACCGAGAAAGCGACGATTTCCCCATTAATTTGAGCGAAGATGAACGATTTGTGGATGAGGAAAGTTAGAGTGAATAATAAAAATAAAAAAAAGACAGGGCAGTGAGAGCGATTCAGATGTTATAAGACAGACATACTAGGATCATTCTGGAAACTCCCTTATCTGCTTATTTTGTTCCTACTGTTGTATTGATATTATACTGTCGTAACTGAACGTCGGAGTGGGTGTGGTGACTGCCCGTGTGTCTGAGAGAAGCCACGCAGCTGCCTCTTTGACAGGTGCATGAGAAACAACCTGAGCTCCGCCCATGTCTACGGTAAGAGCCGACTTATTACCACAATTTTCTCACCGAAACCTGCCGTATGACATGTGGTAGAGAACCATGTTCGCTTGACCGTTCTGTTCAATAGTGAAGCTTCCCCCTCGGGAATGTAAACAAGGAAACACCGGCTGTGTTTGTGTTGCTAAAGGAGGCTGCTTCCCACCTACAGCTTTCTTCTTTGACGTCTCCATTATTCATTGAACAAATTGCAAAAGATTCAGCAACACAGATGTCCAGAATACTGTGTAATTATGTGATTAAAGCAGACTACTTATAGCTTGGATCGGGCTGGAAAAAAATGTCCGCTACAATCCGAGACGTCAAACGCACGCGTCATCATACCGCGATGTTTTCAACACGACACTTCGCGGGAAATTTACATTTGCAATTTAGTAAACTAAAGCGGGCGTATTGTCATGTGTTGCAATGTTAATATTTCATCATTGATATATAAACTATCAGACTGCGTGAGCTTTTCTTATTTAAACGGGGATAGCAGGTCCATTCTATGTGTCATACTTCATCATTTCGCGATATTGCCATATTTTTGCTGAAAGGATTTAGTAGAGAACATCGACAAAAAGTTTGCAACTTTTGGTCGCTAATAAAAAAGCCTTGCCTGTACCGGAAGTAGCAGACGATGTGCGCGTGACGTCACGGGTTGTGGAGCTCCTCACATCTGAACATTGTTTACAATCATAGCCACCAGCAGCGAGAGCGATTCGGACTGAGAAAGCGACGATTTCCCCATTAATTTGAGCGAGGATGAAAGATTCGTGGATGAGGAAAGTGAGAGTTAAGGACTAGAACAAAAAAAAGACAGGGCAGTGGGAGGGATTCAGATGTTATTAGACAAATTTAGTAGGATAATTCTAGAAAATCCCTTATCTGCTTATTGTGTTACTAGTGTTTTAGTGAGATTATATGGTCTGTACCTGTACAACCTGTAGGTCGGCCCCGCACCTTTCTTCAGCACTAGTCGACGTGTGGTGACGATGCCCATCTGCCCTTCGCAAGGGACCCTTTTCGAAACACGATCTTTCGAAATGATCGCTGCATAATACAGTGTACTTTGTGTGTGTGGTCCAATCCAACCGTGTTCGCTTGACCGCTCTGTTCCTTAGTAAAGCTTCGCCGTCATCTTTCGGGAATGTAAACAATGAAACAGCTGTGTTTGTGTTGTTACAGCCCGCTGCAATACACTGCTTCCCACCTACAGCTTTCTTCTTTGACGTCTCCATTATTTATTGAACAATTTGCAAAAGATTCAGCAACACAGATGTCCATAATAATGTGGAAGTATGCGATGAAAAGAGACGACTTATAGCTGTGAACGGTGCTGGAACAAAATGTCTTCTACAATGCGTGGCGTCACACGCACACACATCATCATACCGCGACGTTTTAGCGTGATACTAAATTTTAAATTGCAATTTAGTAAACTGAAGCGGTCGTATTGGCATGTGTTGTAATGTTAATATTTCATCATTGATATATAAACTATCAGACTGCGTGGTCGCTAGTAGTGGCTTTCAGTAGGACTTTAAAGCCTGCATTGGATCATTTGGAAGCACAATTAGAGCAAATACAGACCATGAAAAAAAAAGTTGTTTTCTATGTACAAAAAATATTTATTGGCCTAAAGAGAATAATCCAAATAAATAATTGTCTATAGTTGACAACTTTGTTTGAAAGGACAGCAACATCGATACACAGTTCAGTGTAAAAAAATACTAATACATTATTGGCTTTCAAATGTCCAAGTTAATGAATGTGATTAATCACAAAAAATGTCTCATTAATTATATATCAAAGCAGTTTAATCGCCCAATTGATTTTGCTGTAAGCCTAACCCGGGTTGATATACGGTCAGTGATCAGGTCAATGCCTTCACCGCTGCAAAGATGAGTGAGGACACTCACACTCATGTGCTTTGTGAGATATTTCCCTTCATAGACACACCAACAGGACTTACGATGAAACTCTTACCAAGTTTTAAACAAAATAAATGACGTATGTTTCGTAAAATGTAAAAAAAAATAAAATAACGTATGATATTGTGTTGATAAAATTGTATTTGTGTTCAAAGTGTTTTTTTTAAGTTAATTAAAAATTTGAAGAAAGTAGTTAAATGCGATTAACAGTGATTAATCATAGTAATTTACTGCAAATAATCATGATTAATCACAGTCACAGTAATTTACTGCAAATAATCATGATTAATCATGCTCAATCACAGTAATTTATTGCAAATAATCATGATTAATCACAGTCACAGTAATTTACTGCAAATAATCATGATTACTTGTGCTCAATCACAGTAATTTACAGCAAATAAACTGGATTAATTACAGTAATGTACTGCAAATAATCATGATTGTGCTCAATCACAGTAATGTACTGCAAATAATCATGATTACTTGTGCTCAATCACAGTAATTTACAGCAAGTAAACAGGATTAATCACAGTAATATACTGCAAATAATCATGATTGTGCTCAATCACAGTAATATACTGCAAATAATCATGATTGTGCTCAATCACAGTAATTTACTGCAAATAATCAGGTGGCGACTTGTCCAGGGTGTACACCGCCTTCCGCCCAATTGTAGTTGAGATAGGCACTAGCACACCCCGCAACCCTAAAAGGAATAAGCGGTAGAAAATGGATGGATGGATGGATAATATTGATTAATCACAGAAATTTACTGCAAATAATCATGACTAATCACAGTAAATTACTGCAAATAATGATTACTCAAAGTACTTTACTGCAAATAATCATGGTTAATCATGCTCAATCACAGTAATTTAAATCACGATTAATCCCAGTAATTTGCTGCAAATAACCTTGATTAATCACAATCCCAGTAATTGACAACAAATAATCATGATTAATTGTGCTCAATCATAGTAAATTACTGCAAATAATCATGATTAATCACAGTAATTTACTGCAAATAACCTTGATTAATCACAGTAAATTAATGCAAATAATGATTAATCAAAATACTTTACTGCAAAAAAACATGAATAATCATGCTTTATCACAGTAATTTACATCAAATCTTGATTTCTCCCAATTATTTGCTGCAAATATTCATGATTATTTTTAATCTCAGTAATTTACTGCAAATAATCATGATTAATCGTGCTCAATCACAGTAATTTACTGCAAATAATCATGATTAATCGAGTGCAATCACAGTAATTCATTGCAAATGATCATGATTAATCACAGTAAATTACTGCAAATAATGATTAATCAAAATACATTTTTGCAACTAATCATGATTAATCATGCTCAATCACAGTATATTTACAGCTAATTATCATGATAATCACAGTATTATGAAACAAATAATCCTGATTGATCACAGTAATGTACTGCCAATAGTCAATGATTAATCGTGCTCAATCACAGTAATTTACTGCAAATAATCATTATTAATCAAAGTAATTTACTGCAAATAATCATGATTAATCACAGTAAATTATTGCAAATAATCATGATTAATCATGGTAAATTACTGCAAATAAGGATTAATCAAAATACTCTACTGCAAATCATGATAATCATAATCAATCACAGTAATTTACAGCAAATCATGATTTATCACAGTCATGTAATACAAATAATCATGATTAATCACAGTAATGTACTGCCAATAATCAATGATTAATCGTGCTCAATCCCACTAATTTCCGGCAAATAATCATGATTAATCACAGTAATTTACTGTAAATAATCATGAATAATCAAAGTAAATTACTGCAAATAATCATGATTAATCACAGTAAATTACTGCAAATAATGATTAATCAAAATACTTTACTGCAAATAATCATTTTTTAAACATGGTTAATCACAGTAATTTACAGCAAATAATCATGATTAATCACAGTAATGTACTGCCAATAATCCATGATTAATCGTGTTCAATCACACTAATTTACAGCAAATTATGATTAATCCCAGTAATTTGCTGCAAATAATTATGATTAATCACAATCCCAGTAATTTACTGCAAATAATCATGATTAATTGTGTTCAATCACAATAACGTACTGAAAATAATCATAATTACAGTAATGTACTGCAAATAATCATGATTAATCATGCTTGCAGTAGTTTACTGAAAATAATCATGATTAAACACAGTAAATTACTGCAAATAATGATTAATCACAGTACTTCACTGCAAATAATCATGATTAATCACAATCACAGAAATTTACTGCAAATTGTGATTAATCACAGTAATTTGCTGCAAATCATGATTAATCACAGTAAATTACTGCAAACAATGCTGAATCAGTTATTTAATGTGATTAATCATAATTAATCACATATAAAAGTGTAATTTTTGAAAAATATATAAATTCAGAATCTGTATTATCATTGTAGCGAGTACAACGGAAGTGGGTGCAATCCAATTCAGTGGAATTAAAAAAGATATATATATATACATATAAACAAGTAAGTAATAATAACATTTTGGAACAATAAATAACATTTTATTAATAACATTTTATCCTGAAATGTTCATTTAGCTGCCATATATAAATACATATTTGACAGCACTAGTTCATGTATTAAAAAAAGTTTAAAAAAAACAAATAATTAATCGCATATATAATTTCATACAGTGTTTGGATACTGTGGAATTAATAGAAAACTATTACACATTTTGGATGACACTTAAAATTGAATACCAAGCCTACAGATGTGTTTTACAGTCACAAAAAGTGAGTTTGTGATTTTTCATAACTATATTAGCAAAAAATAATTGTAATTGAAATATCAAATGTGACTTCAAAAGTAAAAAAAAAAAACTACAATGTATTGTTCTTAGCAAGTCTTAAAAAACACAGATATGAAGAATATCTGAGCTTCTAAGGCAGGGGTTGGGAACCTTTTTGGCTGAGAGAGCCATGAAAGCCAAATATTTCAAAATGTATTTCCGTGAGAGCCATATCAGATTTTTTAACACTGAATACAACTAAATGTGTGCATTTTTAAGTAATGAGTTGGGGCAGTATAGCTCTGTTGGTAGAACGGCCGTTCCAGTAACTTGGGGGTTGTAGGTTTGATCCCCACTTCCGCCATCCTAGTCCCTGCCGTTGTGTCCTTGGGCAAGATACTTTACCCACCTGCTCCCAGTGCCACCCACACGGCTTTAAATGTAAAAATTAGATATTGGGTTTCACTATGTAAAGCGCTTTGAGTCACTATATACTTCACTTCTTATTCTTTTTAATAACATTGTTATTCTAAAGCTAACCAATAATAAATATAATACTTCTTACCATTAATGCAACTTCTTGAACAGGTGCGGTAGAAAATGAATGGATGGATTAAAATGCATGAGAATGTCTTATAATTTGAACATTATTTTTAACACTGTGATTACCAGCAGAATTATTCATGACTTATCGTGTTAAGCAATGTCAGCTAAGATTTATCCGAGAGCCAGATGCAGTCATCAAAAGAGCCACATCTGGCTCTAGAGCCATAGGTTCCCTACCCCTGTTCTAAGGCTTCCTTATAATTGCAGCTCTTGGTGAAAATAGTTTGGACACCCCGGATCTAAGCTTCACGGTGGCAGAGGGGTTAGTGCGTCTGCCTCACAATACGAAGCTCCTGCAGTCCTGGATTCAAATCCAGGCTCGGGATCTTTCTGTGTGGAGTTTGCATGTTCTCCCCGTGAATGCGTGGGTTCCCTCCGGGTACTCCGGCTTCCTCCCACCTCCAAAGACATGCACCTGGGGATAGGCCCCTCCCACCTCCAAAGACATGCACCTGGGGATAGGTTGATTGGCAACACTAAATGGTCCCTAGTGTGTGAATGTTGTCTGTCTATCTGTGTTGGCCCTGCGATGAGGTGGCGACTTGTCCAGGGTGTACACCGCCTTCCGCCCGATTGTAGCTGAGATAGGCGCCAGCGCCCCCCGCGACCCCAAAAGGGAATAAGCGGTAGAAAAATGGATGGATGGATCGAAGCTTTCCAAACAGAAACATTTAACAGCGTGAACATAAACCCAATCTGTATTTCAAAGTTATTTCCAAAAGTCTAGGCGGCGCTCTAGCAGCAGTACCAGCAGACCCCTGCCTAATATTTAATCAGGCAAATCTAAATAAATGTTCAAAAAGCCTGGTGTGTTTTTAAAAACTTACGCACATGAAGCGATGTGAGAATACTTTGGCGGTGACAGCCATCACCAGAGCCCAGCCCCCCTCCCTCGAGCCTGGCTGACTCCCCCCCAATGATAGATGTCAAAGATATTCTAATGAATTCCAAGAGTACATTTCAGGGGGCCATGCTCCGTACAAACCACTGGAGTGGCCCGTCTTAGACATACGGCTACATGTGGAAGAGGTGGGGGGGGGTTCGAAGATTAATCAATGTCAATGTCTGTTCCTTTTTGAAGCCAATAAGGTGCACACTGTCTGGCCATGCCCAACAGAAAAATCACTTTGTTCCGTCGCAAAGCCGCCCCCGCTGACCCCCCGAGCGGTCCCACTTGTCAAAGTCAAAGGGGGGCGTTTGGCGGAGACCGGCCTTCCGGATAGCACTCAGCTCCGCCCTGCTTGACCTATTCTCTGATATTTGACCACTGGCTTGCAAGACACTTGCTCTTTGGAGCTGAAATGTCACCGGGGCATCTTGTCAGCTCCCAGACACCTCAGCCTGACAAGTGGTTTCACTTTGGTGTGCTACAAGGCAGGAAATGCAGGAAATGCAGGGCCCGTGGCCTCCACGCCCGCCAACTGTCATCTGGCCACGCGGGGCGGACTTGATACCGACTAACTGGCCCCGTTGTTGAGACGTGGGGATCGGGAAAACGCTTGGCTACGACATTACGTCAATATCTGCTAGAAGATTCTACACTTGCGTTACAAACAAAATCTGCTGGGTGTGCACTAGAAGGATGGTAAGTGGAAAACAACCTGTAAATGTTCCTCAAGTCCGAGAGTTTCAGGACGGTTCAAGTTCTTTGGGAAATAAAGGCTTCTAAAGGCCTACTGAAAGCCACTACTAGCGACCACGCAGTCTGATAGTTTATATATCAATGATGAAATATTAACATTGCAACACATGACAATACGCCCGCTTTAGTTTACTAAATTGCAATTTTAAATTTCCCGCGAAGTGTCGTGTTGAAAACGTTGCGGGATGATGGTAGCGGACATGTTCTGCCAGCACAGATCACGGCTAAAAGTTGTCTGTTTTTATGGCATAATTACACAGTATTCTGGACATCTGTGTTGCTGAATCTTTTGCAATTCGTTCAATTAATAATGGAGACGTCAAAGAAGAAAGATGTTGGTGGAAAGCGGTGTATTGCAACCCAAACACAGCAAGTGTTTCTTTATTTGCTGTGAAGCTTTAATATGGAACAGAGCGGTCAAGCGAACATGGTTCTCTACCACATGTCAACCGGCAGGTTTCGGTGAGAAAATTGTGGTAATAAGTCGGCTCTTACCGCAAACATGGTAATGCGGACGTTGTATCGATCCGTTGTGGTGAAGAAGGAGCTGAGCCGGAAGGCAAAGCTCTCAATTTACCGGTCGATCTACGTTCCCATCCTCACCTATGGTCATGAGCTTTGGGTCATGACCGAAAGGATAAGATCACGGGTACAAGCGGCCGAAGTGAGTTTCCTCCGCCGTGTGGCGGGTCTCTCCCTTAGAGATAGGGTGAGAAGCTCTGCCATCCGGGAGGAACTCAAAGTAAAGCCGCTGCTCCTCCACATGGAGAGGAGCCAGATGAGGTGGTTCGGGCATCTGGTCAGGATGCCACCCGAACGCCTCCCTAGGGAGGTGTTTAGGCCACGTCCAACCGGTAGGAGGCCACGGGGAAGACCCAGGACACGTTGGGAAGACTATGTCTCCCGGCTGGCCTGGGAACGCCTCGGGATCCCCCGGGAAGAGCTGGACGAAGTGGCTGGGGAGAGGGAAGTCTGGGTTTCCCTGCTTAGGCTGCTGCCCCCGCGACCCGACCTCGGATAAGCGGAAGAAGATGGATGGATGGATGGATATTGAGTAAAACTACAAACAAGAATATCAACTGGGATCAATTGGGAATCTATATAGATGATAAATTAATTTGGAAACTGTACATAAATATACTTAAGGCAAAGATGGCAAAAATGATTGCTGTGTTACATAAAATTAAAAACTCTGTAAATCAAAAGGCTCTTAACATGTTGCATAATTCTTTCATACTCCCAAATCTTAATTATTGCCTTGAAATCTGGGGTAAAAATTACAAATCAAACATCAACTCTATATTCTTACTTCAAAAGAAAGCGATTAGAATAGTAAATTATGCAAATTATCACGAACATACCAATGTTCATTAAATTAAAAACATTAAAACTGCACGATCTTGTTGACCTCAAAACTACTATTGTGGCTTACAAAGCTCATAACCACATGCTGCCTGGGGTCTATAAGTGAGGTTTAAACCCAGAGAGAATCCCTATGACCTCAGAGGTTCAGAAAGCAAACATAAGAACGAGCTTAAAAAGTAGATGTGTTTCTGTTAGAGGAGTTCAGCTTGGATGATTCCTTCAAATGTTCCAGTTCCATTCACACATTTAAAAAACACTTTAAGACCGATGTCTTGAAAAAATATATCACTTTTGAATCAACATTGTGATTAATGTTAATTAAAAACCAAACATGGGATATAAATAATAATGGAAGTATAATTGTTTGTATATATCAAAAAGACATTTCATAATTTTCGGAAGTTCATTTTGTACTTGACATTTTTTAATAGGGTTCGATGCAATAAGTTTTCAATTTCAGCCTAAACCCTTTCAGTCTACAACTTTTTTTTTTTCTTCTCTTTCAATTCATGTTAGACCCGCTCGACATCCATTGCTTTCGGTCCCCTAGAGGGGGGGGGTTGCCCACATCTGAGGTCCTCTCCAAGGTTTCTCATAGTCAGCATTGTCACTGGCGTCCCACTGGATGTGAATTCTCCCTGCCCACTGGGTGTGAGTTTTCCTTGCCCTTTTGTGGGTTCTTCCGAGGATGTTGTAGTCGTAATGATTTGTGCAGTCCTTTGAGACATTTGTGATTTGGGGCTATATAAATAAACATTGATTGATTTTCTTTTCTGGGTGTGAGTTTTCCTTGCCCTCATGTGGGCCTACCGAGGATGTCATAGTGGTTTGTGCAGCCCTTTGAGACACTAGTGATTTAGGGCTATATAGGTAAACATTGATTGATTGATTGATTGATTGATTGATTGATTTTCAATCTATGTATGTATAACTGTTTGTTTGTTGACCGACGTACAATATACTTGAATGAAGAAAAAACTTGAAACCGTTGCAAAGCTGTGTCATCAACACTCAAGTATAAAACTACATTTTTAAAGTAATAATTTCTTATTTCAAGCATGTAACAAAAAACAAAATCATGACTTAAAAAAAGATGTGACAGTCAAATGGACTTTGCGGTTTTATTTTCAATGAAACAATAGAAAATACAGACTCATATAGTAGTAACTGGGGTTTAACGGTACGTGTATTTATATTGGGTTCGGTACGGGGGTGTACTGAACGAGTTTGTAAGCTAAAGTCTTAACAAGCTGCTTTGCTTTTTCTGCCTCTGTCTCAGCACCCATCATTGTCCCACCCACACAACTATCTGATTGGTTACATATATAACGGTGACAGCCAATCAGCAGTGCGTATTCAGAGCGCATGTAGTAAATGCTTCAGCGTCGAGCAGATAGGTGTTTAGCAGGTGAGCATAAGGCAGCGTTCTCTGCCCCAATTAATAATAAACACCTCCCAGTCAACCACTACTAACATCACTATGAGCCCTTTGACCTTCTAGAAACGTAAACCGCAGCTCAGCTCGCTCGCAGTTCTGGCTTGAGGTGAAGGCTAATTAGCTTTTAGCGTAACATTAGCTCATTTTGCGGAGTGTGTGTTTTACGGACAGAAAAACTTTGAATGGCAGGGTCCCTGCTATCACATGTTGATAAATATATAACAATTTACATATAACAATCAACTACAGGCTTCCCAAATGCTGTGATGAATTAAGTATGATGAGTTGACTTGAAACTGTTTAATGTTGCACTTTTTATATGTAGAAGAAACTTTTTGTCCTTTTATTTAATCCGAGCAACAATTTGAGGCAGTTTAATGTTGATTAACGTGGGCAGAATTATTATAGTGTTCCTAATGTTAAAAAGATAAAGCCATTGTTAGGGTTAGGGGTAACCTTTCTGTGGCAGCTTCGGAGAAAGTTGTACATATAAAAACAAATCACTGTGAGTTCAAAGACAGCCGAAATTGAAATTAGTAGGACAAAACCGTTCTCACAAAATACTCTCATCAGTGATTTCTAACAATTAGGAAGGCTTATGTCATGTTTGTCCTCCTACAGAAACCATATTTACCTCTAAAGGCCTTAGTGGCCACATGCGTGGACAGCACATTTTAGCTCTTATTTCCAGAACTGTGCACACTACTGAATTGGGGTCTTATGGCCGCTTATGTGGACACTTATACTGCCATCTGGTGGTGTCAGAAGAGTATAACATACAATAGAATTTGGAAAAAAAAAGTGTAAAAATACTCATAAAGTACACTTTTGTGTACTTATGGACTAAGTACATCATATTAAGAGATGATTTTCAGTTTTTGTTCTAATTAAGGTCAAATAATCCCAAATAGCAAAGATTAATAAAAAAATCATGTAAATAAACAGCTTGGGCCTTAAGAGGTTAAACCAAAAAATATATCGTATTTCCTTGAATTTCCGCAGGGCATATAGTATGCACCTGCCTTGAATTACTGCCGGGTCAAACTCGCTTCGCAAAATAATTAGCGCATGCTTAGTATTACCGCCTGGTCAAACGCGTGACATCACGAGTGACACTTCCCCTGTCTGATTTGAATAACGGTAGTTTGAAATCGCATAAAGGGAAGAAGATTAAGAGCTATTCAGTAGGATTTAAGGTCCAAGCTTACATCACACTCAAATTTTTACTGCATGCCTTTGGTAAGTGCTGGAGTGAGAAGATGTTTTAAAATAATTAGCGCATGCTTACTTTTACCACATGCCTTTGGTAAGCGCAAGAGTGAGAAGAGGTTTTTATAAAATTTGCGCCCCGGCGGCAATTCAAGGAAATACTCTACTTTTTCTCCCATTTTTTTCAATGTTTTTACAGTTTTGAAAAATCTCCAGGGTGTGAGACTTGCTGGGCATAGCGATGCCGGATTTGTTCCTCCGTGGATGTGTCGGGCAAGAACACAGCGAATGGTAAGAAAATAAAGGATTTATTTAACTAATAAAACCGGCTAGAACAAAAACAGTGGAGCTAGGCAGAAAAGGGAAACAAAAAGCACTAGCATGGAAGCTAGAGGAAACAAACAGATACACTAAACTTGGCACGAAGGCACAGAAAGGGAAAACAAAAGCTACTAGCATGAGAGCTGGGTA
>NC_084630.1:40000-42500 GCF_033978795.1 Nerophis ophidion | reverse complement strand
TATTGCAAGGAATTTAGGGATTTTACCATCTACGGTCTGTAAAATCATCAAAAGGTTCAGAGAATCTGGACAAATCACTGCACGTAAGCGATGATATTACGGACCTTTGACCCCTCAGGCGGTACTGTATCAAAAACAGACATCAGTGTGTAAAGGATATCACTACATGGGCTCAGGAACATTTCAGAAAAGCACTGTCAGTAACTACAGTTGCTTGCTACATCTGTAAGTGCAAGTTAAAACTCTACTATGCAAAGCGAAAGCCATTTATCAACAACACCCAGGAATGCCGCCGGCTTCGCTGGGCCCGAGCTCATCTAAGAAGGACTGATGAAAAGTGGAAAAGTGTTCTGTGGTCTGACGAGTCCACATTTGGAAACTGTGTACGTGGTTTCCTCCGGAAAAAAGAGGAAAATAACTATCGGATTGTTATAGGCGCAAAGTGTAAAAGTCAGCATGTGTGATGGTATGGGGGTGTATTAGTGCCCAAGGCATGGGTAACTTACACATCTGTGAAGGCACCATTAATGCTGAAAGGTCCATACAGGTTTTGGAGCAACATATGTTGTCATCCAAGCAACGTTATCATGGACGCCCCTGCTTATTTCAGCAAGACAACGCCAAGCCACGTGTTACAACAGCGTGGTTTCGTAGTAAAAGAGTGCGGGTACTTTCCTGTCCCGCCAGCAGTCCAGACCTGTCTCCTATCGAAAATGTGTGGCTCATTATGAAGCGTAAAATAAGACAACAAGACCCCGGACTGTTGAAGGACTGAAGCTCTACATAAAACAAGAATGGGAAATAATTCCACTTTCAAAGCTTCAACAATTAGTTTCCTCAGTTCCCAAACGTTTATTGAGTGTTGTTAAAAGAAAAGGTGATGTAACACAGTGGTGAACATGCCCTTTCCCAACTACTTTGGCACGTGTTGAAGCCATGAAATTCTAAGTTAATTATTATTTGCAAAAAAAAAAAAAAGTTTATGAGTTTGAACATGAAATATGTTGTCTTTGTAGCATATTCAACTGAATATGGCTTGAAAAGGATTTGCAAATATTCCGTTTATATTTACATTTAACACCATTTCCCAACTCATATGGAAACGGGGTTTGTACAACCGCACAGCACAGTTCTTATAATTAGCTCATTTTTAATTGTTACATAAAAAAATACTTTATGTAACAATTAACATATTACCAAGCACAAAAACAGCGGTATCAAAAAATTTGAAATTTACTCATCCCTTCCCACTCTTTATCAAATGGTGACGTCTTGTTTAAATGTAACATTTTTAAAGTCCTACTGAAAGCCACTACTAGCGACCACGCAGTCTGATAGTTTATATATCAATGATGAAATATTAACATTGCAACACATGACAATACGCCCGCTTTAGTTTACTAAATTGCAATTTTAAATTTCCCGCGAGGTATCCTGTTGAAAACGCCGCGGGATGATGACGCTTATGTTGACGCGTGCTTGTGACGTCATTGGCTGGAGCAGACATTTTAGCCCTGCACCACTTACGGATAAAAGTCGTCTCTTTTCATCACATAATTACACAGTATTCTGGACATCTGTGTTGCTGAATCTTTTGCAATTTGTTCAATTAATAATGGAGACGTCAAAGAAGAATGCTGTTGGTGGAAAGCGGTGGATTGCAGCTGCCTTTAGCAACCAAAACAGTTTGTTGTGAAGCTTTAATATGGAACAGAGCGGTCAAGCGAACATGTTTCTCTACCACATGTCAACCAGCAGGTTTCGGTGAAAAAAAATGTGATATTAAGTCGGCTCTTACCGGAGACATGAGTGGAGCTTGCGTACTCCTGCAGCAGCTGTCAAAGAGGCAGCTGTGACTTTCTTGGCTCCTCCACATGGCTTCCCTCAGAGACACTGGCGGTCACCGCAGCCCTCCGACTTTCAGGTATGACTTTATAATCTCACTAAAACACTAGTAACACAATAGGCCGATAAGGGATTTTCCAGAATTATCCTAGTAAATGTGTCTAATAACATCTGAATTGCTCCCACTGCTGTCGCCTTTTTTTTTTCTCTAGTGCTTCACTCTAACTTTCCTCATCCACAAATCTTTCATCCTCGCTCAAATTAATGGGAAATCGTCGCTTTCTCGGTCCGAATCGCTCTCGCTGCTGGTGGCCATGATTGTAAACATCATCTGCTGCTTCCGGTAAAGGCAAGTCTTTTTAATTAGCGACCAAAAGTTGCGAACTTTATCATGGATGTTCTCTACTAAATCCTTTCAGCCAAAATATGGCAATATCGCGAAATGATGAAGTATGACACATAGAATGGAGCTGCTATCTCCGTTTAAATAAGAACATCTCATTTCAGTAGGTCTTTAAGTGCGCCTTACAGTCCGAAAAATACGGTAAGTTATCAATTATCAGTTTCCGCTTTGAAAATATCCCTAAGAAAAAGCCAAAGGAAAAGAAAAACACATTAATCCTTTCACTGCTCGTTCGACGGAGGTCTCTTGCTA
>NC_084630.1:0-35000 GCF_033978795.1 Nerophis ophidion | reverse complement strand
TTCTCCCAATTTCCACCCGGACAACAATATCAGGGGCGTGTCTTACTGTCACTGCCTTTAGCGTCACGTCCCCTTTTCTTCCATAAAAACAGCGTGCCGACCCAGCCTCATACTGTATATGTGGCATTTTCACACACACAAATGAATGCAAACATACTTGTTCAACAGCCATACAGGTCACACTGAGGGTGGCCGTATAAATAACTTGAACACTTACAAATATGCGCCACACTGTGAACCCACACCAAGCAAGAATGACAAAAAAATTTGGGGCAGAACATCCGCACCGTAACACAAAAGAACAAATATTCAGAACCCCTTGCAGCACTAACTGTTCCGGGACGCTACAATATACTACCCCGCTACCACCAAACCGCCCCATCTCCCTAATCGGAGGTCTCAAGGTTGGCAAGTATGCCTGTACCACCGTTATTTGCAATTAATCACATGAGTTAACTCGTTAATTTTGACAGCCCAAAAAAAGTATATATATATATATATATATATATATATATATATATATATATATATATATATATATATATATATATATATATTAGGGCTGCAAATCTTTGGGTGTCCCACGATTCGATTCAATATCGATTCTTGGGGTTGCGATTCGATTATATATCGATTTTTAACGCGATTCTCGATTCAAAACAATTCTGTATTCATTCAATACATAGATTTCAGCAGGATCTACCCCAGTCTGCTGACATGCTAGCAGAGTAGTAGATTTAAAAAAAAAAAAAAAAAGCTTTTATAATTATAAAGGACAATGTTTTTTCAACTGATTGCAAAAATGTAAATTTGTTTTAACTATTAAACAAACCAAAAATCAGACTTATTTTATCTTTGTGAAAACATTGGACACAGTGTGTTGTCCAGCTTATGAGATGCCATGCAAGTGTAAGCCACTGTGACACTATTGTTCTTTTTGATTATTTTTATAAATGTCTAATGATAATGTCAATGAGGGATTTTTAATCACTGCTATGCTGAAATGATAACTAATATTGATACTGTTGTTGATAATATTCACTACTTTTGGTTTGTTCTGTGTGGTGTTTGTGTCTCCTCTCAATTGTTCTGTTTATTGCAGTTCTGAGTGTTGCTGGCTCAGGTTTGGTTTTGGAATTGGATTGCATTGTTATGGTATTGATGTGTAGTGGTTTGTTGGACTGATTAAAAAAAAAAAATCTAGTTTTTTTAAAAATGAGAATCGATTCATATTTGAATCGATTTTTTCCCACACCCCTAATATATATATATATATATATATATATATATATATATATATATATATATATATATATATATATATATATATATATATATATACATATATATATATAGATTAATTAGATTAATTAATTAGATCCTCCAGAGAATAGTGCTCGATACCGTGGTAGAGCGCAATATGTAGGTGTGGGAAAAATCACAAGACTACTTCATCTCTACAGAACTGTTTCATGAGGGGTTCCCTCAATCGTCAGATTTTTTTTTTTTTTAAATCTTGTGTTTTTTCACACACACACACATATATATATAAATATACATACATACACATATATATATATACACAAACATCCATCCATCCATCCATTTTCTACCGCTTATTCCCTTTTGGGTTCGCGGGGGGCGCTGGTGCCTATCTCAGCTACAATCGGGTGGAAGGCGGGGTACAACCTGGACAAGTCGCCCCCTCATCGCATGTGTATGTATATATATATATATATATACATACACATAGTACATAATGATGGCTCTTGAACTGTTAAAAGTTAATTTGCAACAGAGTGGGCGTCACTTAGCAGGGGGTGAATGAGTATAATTGGGTGTTTGTCGTGTGTGTGTGTGTGTGTGGGGGGGTGGGGAGGGGTGGGCGCCTTAGCGCTTAACAGCCCTGGCGGCCCCCGCTTTAGGCCCGGTGACAGGGCTCTGTCTCTCAGCCACACTTGACTGGGTCCCGCTGACACTCAACTGTCAAGCGGGCGAGCTGGCAAGCGGGCTGCGGCGCCGCCCTCACATGCTCTACAGCTTCACCCAATTAACTTGCTTTCACTTGACATCGCGGCAAAGAGCTTCATAATAGGTGGTCAAGGTGCGGCGTGTCTGCTTTGGGCCCCGCTCTCTTGACGACTGGCGGCGTACACACCCAAGCGTAGCATCCCTGCCCGCCCGACTCCCCCCCCTCAGCCGGCGTTGGATGCCTGCCCGCCTGTGCAGCCTTCGCAGGCGCCCCCTGCTCGCCTGTGTCTGCTCACTGCACTGTGACAGCAGGGGAGCATCCATCCAGGAGAGTACCACCAAAAGGTCTTGCACGGCGTCCCTCTGTATACACGCCGGTCTTACGGCCCGTGACACCCCCCCAATGCTAAGCTACACGTGCAGAATTGGACATTTGTGTGTAGTTCCGCTCGGGTGGACGCTTGCTCGCATTTGTTTACACGTTCCCGTGCATATTGGGAAGGAAACCTATGCGTGTCTATCCCCACTTCTCCATTAGACACCGGCAAAGGAAAGAAAGCGATTTGACCCCCGACAGCGCGTTTGGGGAAGAGGGTCTTGAAGCGTGTCAGCTTCACTCAGGCTCCACCTCCCCTCTGTGTCCTTCCTATTTTTTCCCCAGTGCCGGGCCCAAACTTTGAAAACATCCACCTTAATAGGACCTAGTCAGCGAGAGATACTCCACCGTCCGTCAAACTGTGATCGGCGGTGTCAGGTCGGTGCCGGACTTTTGACAGAATGTCTCCAAACGAGTGTTTTCCCCACCCGGCCTTCCTCCGGTTCCTGCCGTGTAGTCCTCGGGCTGCTTGGCAACTCACTTCACTTGCTCTCCAGTTACTCGCCTGCTTCAGTTCCCATTCTGACATCGCTTTGACATAAGCACGAAACTAATTGTAGCCGCTCCGTTAAAACGTTCACACGGGAAAAATAAACACAATTGTCCAGTGTATTAAAGGCCTACTGAAAGCCACTACTAGCGACCACGCAGTCTGATAGTTTATATATCAATGATGAAATATTAACATTGCAACACATGACAATACGCCCGCTTTAGTTTACTACATTTTAAATTTTAAATTTCCCCCGGAGTTTCTTGTTAAAAACGTCGCGGAATGATGAGGCGTGCGCGTGACGTCACGGACTGTCAGGAAATATTAGCGGAGCACTATTTGCGGCTAAAAGTCGTCTCTTTTCATCACATAATTACACAGTAATCTGGACATCTGTGTTGCTGAATCTTTTGCAATTTTTTCAATGAATAATGGAGACGTCAAAGAAGAAAGCTGTAGGTGGAAAGCGGCGTATGGCGGCCTCCTTTAGCAACACAAACACTTTCATTGTTTACATTCCCGAAAGATGACGGTGAAGCTTTACTACAGAACGGAGCGGTCAAGCGAACACGGTTGGATTGGACCACACACACAAAGTACAGTGTATTATGCAGCGATCAATTTGTTCAATTAATAATGGAGAAGTCAAAGTAGAAAGATGGAGTTGGGAAGCTTTAGCCTTTAGCCACACAAACACACGGTGATTCCTTCTTTAAAATTCGCGGAGGTAAAGCTTTACTATGGATCAGAGCGGTCAAGCGAACATGGTTCCCGACCACTTGTCAACTGGCAGGTTTCGGTGAGAAAATTGTGTTAAGAAGTCGCCCCTTACCGGAGATGTGTGGAGTTTGCGCCGTCCTTGTATCTGCCGTCGACTTCCCTGAGACACTGGCCTCAAGACACCCGTGCAAACACACCTCCGACTATCAGGTACTGTTAATCTCACTAAAACACTAGCAACACAATAGAAAGATAAGGGATTTCCCAGAATTATCCTAGTAAATGTGTCTAAAAACATCTGAATCTGTCCCAATGCAATCGCCTTTTTTAATTTTAACTTAATTAACTTCTAGTCCTTCTCTATCAATATCATCATCCACAAATCTTTCATCCTCGCTCAAATTAATGGGGAAATTTTCGTTTTCTCGGTCCGAATAGCTCTTGCTGCTGGAAACTCCCATTAAAAACAATGTGAGGACGTGAGGAGCCCTCACACTTGTGACGTCATCGTCTGCTACTTCCGGTACAGGCAAGGCTTTTTTATTAGCGACCAAAAGTTGCGAAGTTTATTGTCAATGTTTTCTACTAAATCCTTTCAGCAAAAATATGGCAATATGGCAGAATGATGAAGTATGACACATAGAATGGAGCTGCTATCCCCGTTTAAATAAGAACATCTCATTTCAGTAGGCCTTTAAGTGTGTAATTGTTATGCTTTGGGTTGCGAGAGAAAGAAAATACAGGCGATGAACCTCCTCACCACTAGTTGGCGTAGCGGATGTTACAGTGAACCCTGTAAAAAAAAAAGTTAAAGTACCAATAATTGTCACACACACACATGAGGTGTGGCAAAATGATCCTCTGCATTTGACCCATCACCCTTGTTCAGCCCCTGGGAGGTGAGGGGAGCAGTGGGCAGCAGCAGTGGCCACGCCCGGGAATCATTTTTGGGGATTTAACCCCCAATTCCAACCCTTGATGCTGAGTGTCAAGCAGGGAGGTGACGGGTCCCATTTTTATAGTCTTTGGTATGACTCGCCCGGGGTTTGAACTCACAACCCACTCATCTATATAGATCAGTGGTTCTTAACCTGGGTTCGATCGAACCCTAGGGGTTGGGTGAGTCAGCATCATGGGTTTGGCGGAGCCAGTCAAGACACACCCGACTCATCCATACTCGCCAACCTTGAGACCTCCGCATTTGGGAGATGGGGGGTGGGGGGGGTTGAAGGGGGGTGGCCTGGTTGAGGTGGGCAAGGTTTGGTGGTAGCAGGGGTGTATATTGTAGATCCCAGAAGAGTTAGTGCTGCAAAGGCTTCTGGGTATTTGTTCTGTTGTGTTACGGTGAGGATGTTATCCCGAAATGTGTTTGTCATTCTTGTTTGGTGTGGGTTCACAGTGTGGGGCGTATTTGTAACAGTGTGTACGGCCACCCTCAGTGTGACCTATATAGCTGTTGATCAAGTATGGCTTGCATTCACTTATGTGTGAGTAAAAGCCACATAAAGTTGAGTTTATAGCAAAAAGTTCTATTTTGGTTTCATCTGACCACATGACATTCTCCCAATCCTCTGCTGTATCATCCATGTATCCATTTTGGTATAAACTCAACTGGTGGTGTTTGGAGGAAGAAGAATACTGAGTTGCATCCCAAGAACACCATACCTACTGTGAAGCATGGAGGTGGAAACATCATGCTTTGGGGCTGTTTTTCTGCTAAGGGGACAGGACGATTGATCCGTGTTAAGGAAAGAATGAATGGGGCCATGTATCCTGAGATTTGGAGCCAAAACCTCCTTCCATCAGTGAGAGCTTTGAATGGTTGACCAAATACTTATTTTCCACCATCATTTACAAATCAATTCTTTAAAATTTCTGAATTTTTTTTCCCCATTCTGTCTCTCACAGTTGAAGTGTACCTATGATGAAAATGACAGACCTCTGTCATCATTTGAAGTGGGAGAACTTGCACAATCGCTGGCTGACTAAATACTTTTTTGCCCCACTGTAAGTAAACATTGATTGATTGATTGATTGATTGATTGATTGATTGATTGATTGATTGATTGATTGATTGATAGTACACACAAACCGTTACTAAATCAGGCCCTTAGTGTGCTGTGAGTTCTCCATCTCTGGTTGGATCCAACATCAGAGCTGTCCAGGTTCCTCCATGGTCCTGCATGAGGGGAAAGGGCGGTGATGCCATTAACTGGACTGCTTTTCCTGTTTAGAAGCCCAGCCCTCTACATTCCAGCACAAACACTCCCTGGCTGGTGGGCACTTATGAAAAGGTTCTTGAACGTGAGCACAAATACTTTTATGTGCTAAACAAACTTTACACTTAGTATAGGTTTTACGACATGCACACCAGCGCCCACTTTGCCTCTCTCTTTCCCATCACACTCCCTTTACTGGAAGGCCACTCTGATGGGCCGCTTCCTAAGGAGACCACCATCCCGGCTGAATCCAGGGGGAGTCCTTCAGAGGCAGCACTTCCAGTGGCCTCAGTACATTAAGGCTTTTACCTTTTGCTCCGAAAGGCATCGGGACAAAAAAAACAGGCCGAGCTCTTTCTCCCTCCACCAGGGAGCGAGGGAATGCATTGTCTTTGCGAGGACACTGATCACTTAGAAATCGCTCATTAATTATTCAAGAAACGTATTGCCTCCACCTTTAGTGACAGGGCGGCCTCTCAAGGCTGGGAAGTGCACCGACACGCCCTGCCCGCTCCGCAAGAATCAATACAAGGCCAACTTGCATGCTTTGCTTTCCTCCAAGTGTGATTCTAGGGCCCCCGTCGTCTTGTTTTTTTTGTTTTTTGCGTGAGACCTTGAAGTGCCAGCTGCAGAAGAGGCCACAAGGCTGAGGCAGGCCACCATGAAGGCCTGCAGGCTTTGGAAACACGCCCTTGGCATGTCCCCCCCGTGCCGCTCCACTGCCTTGTTGTCAAATGCTGCCCGTTCCTCTTTGGGTGTCTTAAAGACCTACTGAAAGCCACTACTAGCGACCACGCAGTCTGATAGTTTATATATCAATGATGAAATATTAACATTGCAACACATGACAATACGGCCGCTTTAGTTTACTAAATTACAATTTCTATTTTCCCGTGGAGTTTCTTGTTGAAAATGTCGCAGAATGGTGTGCGTGACATCACAGGTTGGAGGGGACACACGGTGGGGCAAAAAAGTATTTAGTCAGCCAGCGATTGTGCAAGTTCTCCCACTTCAAATGATGACAGAGGTCTGTCATTTTCATCATAGGTACACTTCAACTGGGAGAGACAGAATGGGGGAAAAAAAATCCAGGAATTCACATTGTAGGAATTTTAAAGAATTTATTGGTGGAAAATAAGTATTTGGTCAACCATTCAAAGCTCTCACTGATGGAAGGAGGTTTTGGCTCCAAATCTCAGGATACATGGCCCCATTCATTCTTTCCTTAACACGGATCAATCGTCCTGTCCCCTTAGCAGAAAAACAGCCCCAAAGCATGATGTTTCCACCCCCATGCTTCACAGTAGGTGTGGTGTTCTTGGGATGCAACTCAGTATTCTTCTTCCTCCAAACACCACCAGTTGAGTTGATACCAAAATGGATACATGGATGATACAGCAGAGGATTGGGAGAATGTCATGTGGTCAGATGAAACCAAAATAGAACTTTTTGCTATAAACTCAACTGGTGGTGTTTGGAGGAAGAAGAATACTGAGTTGCATCCCAAGAACACCATACCTACTGTGAAGCATGGGGGTGGAAACATCATGCTTTGGGGCTGTTTTTCTGCTAAGGGGACAGGACGATTGATCCGTGTTAAGGAAAGAATGAATGGGGCCATGTATCCTGAGATTTGGAGCCAAAACCTCCTTCCATCAGTGAGAGCTTTGAATGGTTGACCAAATACTTATTTTCCACCATAATTTACAAATAAATTCTTTAAAATTCCTACAATGTGAATTCCTGGATTTTTTTTTTCCACATTCTGTCTCTCCCAGTTGAAGTGTACCTATGATGAAAATGACAGACCTCTGTCATCATTTGAAGTGGGAGAACTTGCACAATCGCTGGCTGACTAAATACTTTTTTGCCCCAAGGTATTAGCCCAGCACCACACACAGCTAAAAGTCGTCTCTTTTCATCGCATAATTACACAGTAATTTGGACAACTGTGTTGCTGAATCTTTTGCAATTTGTTCAGTTAATATTTGGAGACTATAAAGAAGAATGCTGTTGGTGGAAAGCGGTGGATTGCAGCTGTTTTTAGCACCGAGACACAGCCTGTGTTTCTTTGTTTGTTGTGAAGCTTTAACACAGAGCGGTCAAGCGAACATGTTTTCTACGTCAACCAGCAAGTTTTTGGATGGGAAAATTGTGATATTAAGTCGGCTCTTACCGGAGACTTCAGTGGATTATGGGATTTCGTCCTGCAGCTCAAAAAGGCAGCTGTGATCTTGGCTCCTCGGCTTCTCTGAGAGACACTGGCGTTCACCGCAGCCATCTGACTTTCAGGTATGTCTTTACAATGTCACTAAAAGACTGTTAAAACAATAAGCAGATAAGGGATCTTCCAGAATTATCCTAGTGAATGTGTCTAGTTACATCTGAAACGGTTCCACTTTTTTTTTTTTCGTGCTTCACTCTAACTTTCCTCATCCACGAATCTTTCATCCTCACTCAAATTATTGGGGAAATTGTCGCTTTTTCGTTCCGAATAGCTCTTGCTGCTGGTGGCCATGATTATAAACAATGTGAGGATGTGAGGAGCCCTACAACCAGTGACGTCACGCGCACATCGTCTGCTACTTCCGGTACAGGCAAGGCTTTTTTATTAGCGACCGACAGTTGCGAACTTTATGGTGGATGTTCTCTACTAAATCCTTTCAGCAAAAATATGGCAATATCGGGAAATGATGAAGTATGACACATAGAATGGAGCTGCTATCCCCGTTTAAATAAGAACATCTCATTTCAGTAGGCCTTTAACTCAGCTGATTAGCAGCAAGTCAGCCTGCTGAATTTCCAGCGTTCTTTCCCTGCACCTGGAAGCCGAGCTAAAGATGGACACGGACGAAAAAAAGCAAAAAAACAAGGGGCGACTTTTCTCTCAGACTAGTCTGGAAATGGGACCACCCAGGATTTGAATACTTGAGGTTTTTTGACTTTGCTTTTCTTCCTTCCCCTCCACTCCGCCGTGTTAACAAGTTTTCCCTGGACCGGACTTTTGGAACACGTTGCACTCCTGCTCCTCCGTCACTGTCACGCAAAGACAGCCTCTCTGTCCATGTCCCAGGCTGCCAGAACCGCTCGCCCCCGTCTCTCTTGGAAGCCCTCGCTGACTCGTCAAGACATTTCTGACTCGGGTTACCGCGACTCAGAGCCAGAGCGGTTCTTTTGCACCACCACAAACCCGCGAGAGGAGGTCGAGCCCGCCGAGCCAGGGACTCCATCAAACAAATGAAGTGTCCTTCTCACCTGCAGTCATGGTCAAAAGTTTACATACACTTACATACACGGCATAGCTCGGTTGGTAGAGTGGCTGTGCCAGCAACTTGAGGGTTGCAGGTTCGATTCCCGCTTCCGCCATCCTAGTCACTGCCGTTGTGTCCTTGGGCAAGACACTTTACCCACCTGCTCCCAGTGGCACCCACACTGGTTTAAATGTAACTTAGATATTGGGTTTCACTATGTAAAGCGCTTTGAGTCACTAGAGAAAAGCGCTATATAAATATAATTCACTTCACTTCACTTTTAAAAAAAATGAGAATCGATTCTGAATCACGATTCGTTTTCGGATCGATCTTTTCCCGCACCCATGAGAGTTAATTCGTTTATTTATTTATTTAGGACAGGGGTTGGGAACCTTTTTGGCTGAGAGAGCCAAGAATCCAAATATTTTAAAATGTATTTCCCTAAGAGCCATATCATTTTTTTTTTCAACACTGAACACAACTAAACGCGTGCATTTTTAAGTAAGACCAACATTACTAGAGTATAATAGGTCTTGTATTCTTTGTAATAACGTTGATATTCTGAAGCTAACTGTGGAGAGGCGTGGCCTGCGAGCCTGCAGCAAAGCGGGGTGTGCCAGGACCGGCCTCGAAATCAGCGACAGGTGCGTAGATGGCCCACCTGGGCCTTGTTATCTCATCACCTGTCGCTCTGTTATAAGCAGCAGTCGGGAGGAGAGACAGGGTTGGAGCTGGAGCCAGAGCGCGAGCGAGAACGAAAGAGAAAAACACAATTGCTGGAAAGCAACTGAGAGACTTATTGAAAAATAAAAAAATATCGTAACCCTGAAACAGGCTTTCATGTCAGTGCTTGGTGGTCTAAAGAACCCCCAGGAGGGCAAGCCCTAAAAAAAACAATAATAAATAAATCATGCAATATCTTGAACAAGTGCGGTAGAAAAAGGATGGATGGATTCAAATGCATGAGCATGTTTAATATTTTGAACGTTATTTTTAACACTTTGATTACAAGTGGAATTAGTTATTATTTATTATGTTAAGCAGTGTTAGCTCAGATTTATCCGAGAGCCAGATGCAGTCATCAAAAGAGCCACATCTGGCTCTCGAGCCATAGGTTCCCTACCCCTGATTTAGGATAACTAAAAGTTACGGACCCCACTGAGAGCAGCGTGGAGATAAGACGATACTCCCAAATCAGTGACACACTTCACCGCTGTGATATCAGAGATGCAGAAGAACCCGTACTCCGTCCATCGCTGAAGACACTGGACCCACTCAGGCAACAAGGAGCCATGGTTTGTGTTTGTACTTGCTAGCAAAATATCCTTGATTACCACACTCCTGCATTCACTAACAGATTGAAATAAAGACATAAGCTTCAAAGATTCATGGATGTGATGTTGGCTCTACCATAATAGTCATGTCATATTAGGTTAGGTCAAACCAACCATTATTGGACTCTTTCTCACAGCAGGTATGCACGATTTACAGTCAAACCTGCATTGAAAAAATAATAAGGTAGGGAAAAGGTTCATATGGGCCCATTTCTGGGTGGACTTTGCAACTTCATTTTGCAATGCACTCTACTGAAAATGATGGAAAGTGCCGCTGTCCGCTGTGGTAAAAGTGGAAATTGCCACAAAACACATTTGAAGATATTCAAGGCGATAGTACAGGGCTGTCTAACTCAAATACAGAGTGGGCCAACATTTAAAACTGAACAAATACGCGGGCCAAGGTTGAACAAAGTAACCTTTTAATAGGGACCCAAATACGTTTTGTATTGAATATTAAACAAGCAAGGCTTATATAACTTTATAGTCACATACAAAATCCAGTTTCAAATTATAATAATGAGTAAAAAATATCAATGCCATATCAAATAAAATTTAAATAAAAATTTGGGGAGCGGGGTTTGGGGGTAGCGGGGTGTATATTGTAGCGTCCCGGAAGAGTTAGTGCTGCAAGGGCTTCTGGGTATTTCTTCTGTTGTGTTTATGTTGTGCTACAGTGCGGATGTTCTCCCGAAATTTGTCATTCTTGTTTGGTGTGGCTTCACAGTGTGGCGCATATTTGTAAAAGTGTTAAAATTGTTTATACGGCCACCCTCAGTGTGACCCTGATGGCTGTTGATCAAGTATGCCTTGCACACTTGAGTGTGTTAAAGCCGCATACTGTACATTATGGGACTGGCCCGGCACGTTGTTTGTATGGCGGAAAAGCGGACGTGACGACAGGCTGTAGAGGACGCTAAAAGCGGTGCCTTCAAGGTACACCCCCAATATTGTTGTCCGGGTGGAAATCGGGAGAAATTCGGAAGAATGGTTGCCCCGGGAGATTTTCGGGAGGGGCACCGAACTTTGGGAGTCTCCCGGGAAAATCATGAGGGTTGGCAAGTAAGAGTATCAGCGGTGAATGCAGTGTTACCGAGGCATCACCTCTGTATAATACTGGCGGGCCAGCTCTAATCTTAATTTGGTATTACCTCAAGGGCCAAATGAAATTATACGGAGGGCCAAATTTGACACCCTTGCGATATATCTGTGCATATCCTCCACAGAACAAGTCAAAATGTTGCATAGATGTTTTACAGATCATCTTCAAGCCGCTTTTCTAACAGTCGCTTCAGATTGCGCAGCTTTGTGGGCGGTCTTATTTACATGGCTCACCATCGGCAGCGTCTTTTCCCCGTCATCTTTGTTGTAGCGGTGTAGCGTGCAAGGACGGGAGCGGAAGAAGTGTCAAAAGAGCAAACTTTTTAATGGCATTCAGACTTTACTTCAATCAATAACGGAGCAGCATCTCCTCATCCGGAAACAACAACAAGGCCAGAAATGTGTCCCGTAAAAAAAACCGTCCAACCAAAACTCTCTCATAACTCAAGTTCCTTGTGTGAATAATGTAAACTCACTATACCGGTATGTTTTAGGGCTTTTATGCTTTTATGGCGAGTTTACTGACAGATGTAAGAAAGAACGTTACACTACTTTATATTAGAAATGGTTACAGCGGAAGATGAATGTCCCATAACAAGAAGATAGAGAAAACGTAAAGCTTATCGACTGTGGTGTTGACAATTTTTCAGGACTTATACAGATCCCAAATATAGATCAGCAGGTACCAGAAGGTAAGAAAAGTTGGTTTTAGCGGTGTAGCGTGCAAGGACGGGAGCAGAAGAAGTGTCAAAAGAGCTAACTTTTTAATGCCATTCAGACTTTACTTCAATCAATAACGGAGCAGCATCTTCTCATCCGGAAACAACAACAAGGCCAGAAATGTGTCCCGTAAAAAAAACGTCCAACCAAAACTCCCACATAACTCAAGTTCCTTGTGTGAATAATGTAAACTCACTATACCGGTATGTTTTAGGGCTTTTATGCTTTTATGGCGAGTTTACTGACAGATGTAAGAAAGAACGTTACACTACTTTATATTAGAAATGGTTACAGCGGAAGATGAATGTCCCATAACAAGAAGATAGAGAAAACGTAAAGCTTATCGACTGTGGTGTTGACAATTTTTCAGGACTTATACAGATCCCAAATATAGATCAGCAGGTACCAGAAGGTAAGAAAAGTTGGTTTTAGCGGTGTAGCGTGCAAGGACGGGAGCAGAAGAAGTGTCAAAAGAGCTAACTTTTTAATGCCATTCAGACTTTACTTCAATCAATAACGGAGCAGCATCTTCTCATCCGGAAACAACAACAAGGCCAGAAATGTGTCCCGTAAAAAAAACGTCCAACCAAAACTCCCACATAACTCAAGTTCCTTGTGTGAATAATGTAAACTCACTATACCGGTATGTTTTAGGGCTTTTATGCTTTTATGGCGAGTTTGCTGACAGATGTAAGAAAGAATGTTACACTACTTTATATTAGAAATGGTTACAGCGGAGGATGAATGTCACATAACAAGAAGATAGAGAAAACGTAAAGCTTATCGACTGTGGTGTTGACACGGACTACAATGGCGGACGCGCAAAATTTTTTAGGACTTATACAGATCCCAAATATAGATCAGCAGGTACCAGAAGGTAAGAAAAGTTGGTTTTAGCGGTGTAGCGTGCAAGGACGGGAGCGGAAGAAGGGTCAAAAGAGCTAACTTTTTAATGGCATTCAGACTATACTCCAATCAATAACGGAGCAGCATCTCCTCATCCGGAAACAACAACAAGGCCAGAAATGTGTCCCGTAAAAAAAAACGTCCAACCAAAACTCTCTCATAACTCAAGTTCCTTGTGTGAATAATGTAAAAATCACTATACCGGTATGTTTTAGGGCTTTTATGGCGAGTTGACTGACAGATGTAAGAAAGAACGTTACACTACTTTATATTAGAAATGGTTACAGCGGAGGATGAATGTCACATAACAAGAAGATACAGAAAACGAAAAAGCTTATCGACTGTGGCGTTGGCACGGACTACAATGGCGGACACGCACAATTTTTCAGAACTTATACAGATCCCAAATATAGATCAGCGGGTACGAAAAGTTGGTTTTAGCGGTGTAGCATGCAAGGACGGGAGCGGTAGCAGGGTCAAAAGAGCTAACTTTTTAATGGCATTCAGACTTTACTTCAATCAATAACGGAGCAGCATCTCCTCGTCCGTGGCTCACAAGTGCAACAACAACGCCAAAAATGTGTCCCGTGAAAAACGGTCCGACCGGAACTCTCTAATAACTGAAGTTCCTAGGGTGAATAATGTAAACTCACTACACCGGTATGTTTTAGCACTTTCCTGGCAAGTTTACTTACAGATGCACTGTAAGTAAGAACTTCACAATACTTTATATTAGAAATGGCAACAGCGGAGGATAAATGACCCGTAACAAGTAGAGGAAAAAGAAGCTTATCTACGGACTACAAAGGCAAACGAGCGGACATTTTGAGGACTTATGCAGATCTCAAATAGAGATTAGCAGGTACCAGAAGGTAAGAAAAGTTGCTTTTCCATAATAATATTGCGAAACAAAACGCCAGATAATTGGTCTTACCTTATACACACACCCTAATAATACTCCTAGAGTATGTTGAAGCACAGTACAATCCATCAAGGTGTGCGTCTTCATAGCTTACCAAAGTCGTACTAAAACATTTTGATAGATTTGAGCCATGCGTGTAATGTTCTATATTTATATTATATACAATTTTGGTGTTGTTTACTTGAGTCATATTGTAGTCTACACGTATGAATTGATTAACGTGGACCCCGACTTAAACAAGTTGAAAAAATTATTGGGGTGTTACCATTTAGTGGTCATTTGTACGGAATATGTACTGTACTGTGCAATCTACTAATAAAAGTATCAATCAATCTCTTATGTGTGACTTCCAGCATATTGCAGTCTACATGTACTGTATCTCTTATGTGTGACTGCCATCTACTGGTCACACTTATAATTTCACCATGTACCAAACAAAATAGCTTCGAGGTTAGTAAGCACAACCAAAATTATTTTGTGCATCAGGCGCACCGGGTTATAAGGCGCCAAGTCGAGTTTTGAGAAAATGAAAGGATTTTAAAGTCCTACTGAAAGCCACTACTAGCGACCACGCAGTCTGATAGTTTATATATCAATGATGAAATATTAACATTGCAACACATGACAATACGCCCGCTTTAGTTTACTAAATTGCAATTTTAAATTTCCCGCGAAGTGTCCTGTTGGAAACGTCGCGGTATGATGACGTGCGTTTGACGTCTCGGGTTGTAGCGGACATTATTTTCCAGCCCGATCCAAGCTATAAGTAGTCTGCTTTAATCGCATAATTACACAGTATTCTGGACATCTGTGTTGCTGAATCTTTTGCAATTTGTTCAATTAATAATGGAGAAGTCAAAGTAGAAAGATGGAGGTGGGAAGCTTTTAGCCTTTAGCCACAAAAACACAGCCGATGTTTCCTTGTTTAAAATTCCCGAAGGTGAAGCTTTACTATGGATCAGAGCGGTCAAGCAAACATGGATCCCGACTACATGTCAACCGGCAGTTTTCAGTGAGAAAATTGTGGTAACAAGTCACCTCTTACCGGAGACATGAGCGGAGCTTGCGCCGTCCATGCAGCTGCCGTGACTTCCCTCAGAGACTCTGGCGTCAACACACCCGTGGCCACACCCCTCAGACTTCAGGTACTATTTAATCTCACTAAAACACTAGCAACACAAGAGCATATAAGGGATTTTCAAAAAATTATCCTAGTAAATGTGTCTAAAAACATCTGAATCGCTCTCACTGCCCTCGCCTTTTTTTTTCTAGTCCTTTACTCTAAATTTCCTCATCCACAAATTTTTCATCCTCGCTCAAATTAATGGGGAAATTGTCGCTTTCTCGGTCCGAATCGCTCTTACTGCTGGTGGCTCACATTATAAACAATGTGAGGACGTGAAGAGCCCTCACACCGGTGACGTCACGCACCGGTGTGAGACAGTATAATCTCACTACAACACTAGTAACACAATAAGCAGATAAGGGATTTTCCAGAATTATCCTAGTAAATGTGTCTAATAACATCTGAATCGCTCCCACTGCCTTGTCTTTTTTTTTTTTCGTACTTCACTCTAACTTTCCTCATCCACAAATCTTTCATCCTCGCTCAAATTAATGTGAAATCGTCACTTTCTCGGTCCGAATCGCTCTCGCTGCTGGTGGTCATGATTGTAAACATCGTCTGCTACTTCCGGTACAGGCAAGGCTTTTTTATTAGCGACCAAAAGTTGTGAACTTTATCGTGGATGTTCTCTACTAAATCCTTTCAGCAAAAATATGGCAATATGGCGAAATGATGAAGTATGACACATAGAATGGAGCTGCTATCCCCGTTTAAATAAGAACATCTCATTTCAGTAGGCCTTTAAATGCGCCTTACGGTCCGAAAAATACGGTAAGTTATCAATTATCAGTTTCGGCTTTGAAAATATCTCTAAGAAAAAGCCAAAGGAAAAGAAAAACACATTAATCCTTTCACTGCTCGTTCGACGGAGGTCTCCTGCTAATGTCCAGTGTTGTGCCACTTTTCCGGCATATCTTCCCAGACACTTCTCAAAGTATCCTCAGAGGTAAATTTTCCAGGAAAATTTGTGCTGAATATCAAATAGTCCCACCTCAGAAAACTATAAATCTATTGCGAAGGACGCTGCGTTCTCCCCTCATGTCAGTCCAATAATTTTTTTCCTAAGCCCAAGAAGAAGCAATCACTCTTTATTTTATGTGTACTTTCTGTGAAAGTCCGCTGATGTCTTTCTTAAAGGCCTACTGGAAGCCACTACTACCCACCACGCAGTCTGATGGTGAGATCGACAGGCGGATCGGTGCGGCGTCTTCAGTAATGCGGACGCTGTATCGATCCGTTGTGGTGAAGAAGGAGCTGAGCCGGAAGGCAAAGCTCTCATTTTACCGGTCGATCTACGTTCCCATCCTCACCTATGGTCATGAGCTTTGGGTCATGACCGAAAGGATAAGATCACGGGTACAAGCGGCCCAAATGAGTTTCCTCCGCCGTGTGGCGGGTCTCTCCCTTAGAGATAGGGTGAGAAGCTCTGTCATCCGGGAGGAACTCAAAGTAAAGCGGCTGCTCCTCCACATGGAGAGGAGCCAGATGAGGTGTTTGGGCATCTGGTCAGGATGCCACCCGAACGGTTTTAGCGGTGTAGCGTGCCTGCGAACGCCTCGGGATCCCCCGGGAAGAGCTGGACGAAGTGGCTGGGGAGAGGGAAGTCTGGGTTTCCCTGCTTAGGCTGTTGCCCCCGCGACCCGACCTCGGATAAGCGGAAGATGATGGATGGATGGATGGCGGTGATACAGCGGCATTGCCACTGTATAATATCGGAGGGCCAGCTCTAATGTTCATTTATTATTGCCTGAAGGGCCAAATGAAATGACATGGGGGCCAGAGTTTGACATCCATGCTTTAAAACATCATGCAGGAAAGTTGCTCAAAATTCCTTCTTTTTTTTTTTTCCCAACTTTCGCTTGAAAACTGTAATTCTGGATAAGACCGGGAGAGAGGAGAAAGAAGTGTGTGGAAAAGTATGGGAGGACGGCACAGGAGGGAGAGAATCGAGTTTCTGAAGGCTTTGGATGGCGCTGGCTGGAGCCCAAGGTTGGCTAATAGTATCTGACACACTGCAATTTTCAAGCTTATATCAACATTGTTTTTACAGCTGTAATTAAGCCACCTAATCAGAAGCACATTGGTCGGGACAGTCTGGGGCCGTCAGGGGGCAGACGAACACACGCACACACACGCACACACACACACACACACACACACACACACACACACACACACACGCACACACACGCACACACACACACACACACACACACACACACACACACACACACACACACACACACACACACACACACACACACACACACTCCACTGTGCTCAGCCCTGCGGCAAACAGCAGCAACAGCGAGGTGGAGGCCAGCCAAGGCAGCTGTGGGTGGGAGATCAGGCCGTGTGTGACACACACTCACACCGCACGTCAGCCATGCCTCGGCCACGCTGAATGCAAATGCGTTAAAACGGAGCATCATGCGTGTTTGGAATTTGTCCGTGGATCCTTGCCATGAATCCTAACGGCAGTATGGTGGCGTGCATATCTGTGTTTATCACATGCTGCACCGTGCCCCGACTCCTACTCAAGCACGCATGTGTGCTTCCAGTGTATTTCCATATGTGCGTGCGTGCGGTCACCTCCACACCGCAGAGGTTCACCCCACCCTTGTCGGGGCTCGCTGCCGAGTCACCCAAGTCTCAAATGCGCACACATTGCAAGACGCGGGGCTCGGCGGGGGCCAAAGTCAACAGATGAGCTGGTCTGAACTGGCTTGCTGTGTGTTCTGATTGTAAATTGTGCTGGTGATGATTAGAGAACTCCAGCACAGGATGTCGACTCTTAAAACTGTCCAGAGAAAATAATTTTCTACTATGTTCAGGAAATCTTTTTTTTATTTTTTTTAAGCTTTCTCCTTTTACTGTGCAACCCCCCCCCCCCCCCCCCCCCGCCTCTTCCTCATCCGTCTTTAATTCAAACATCATGGAGACGTGCAATATGCAAGGATGTGGATGAGGTTGGTGTGTAAATTGGTTTAAGACCTCCAGAGGAAGAAGGGAAAAGCGGCCAGACAATGAAGGATTTAAAAAAACATTTTTTTTTTTTACTTTTCATCTTTCAAGTGCATACAAAATGTAGGAAAAAGATGAACTATTTTTAGGCTTTTATTGTGGTTACAAGCGAGTTAGTCGGAATATCATGAGAATAAAGCTGGAATATTATCAAAAGTATTTCTGTAACCTAATGTTTAAAAAAAAAAAAAGAAGTTAAAGTAGAGATGTCCGATAACATCGGACTGCCGATATTGCCGATAAATGCTTTAAAATGTAATATCGGAAATGATCGGTATTGGTTTCAAAAAGTAAACTTTCTCACTTTTTAAATCGCCGCTGTACAGTAAAGACCGCCAAAAAACCTTAAAGGCACTGCCTTTGTGTGCCGGCCCAAGCACATAATATCTACGGCTTTTCACACACACAAGTGAATGCAAGGCATACTTGTCAACAGCCATACAGGTCACACTGAAGGTGGCCGTATAAAACACTTTAACACTGTTACAAATATGCGCCACACTGTGAACCCACACCAAAACAGAATGACAAACACATTTCGGGAGAACATCCGCACCATAACACAACATGTACAAAACAGAACAAATACCCAGAACCCCTTGCAGCTCTAACTCTTCCGGGACGCTACAATATACAACCCCCCCCCCCGCCTCTTCCTCATCCATCTTTAATTCAAACATCATGGAGACGTGCAATATGCAAGGATGTGGATGAGGTTGGTGTGTAAATTGGTTTAAGACCTCCAGAGGAAGAAGGGAAAAGCGGCCAGACAATGAAGGATTAAAACATTTTTTTTTACTTTTCATCTTTCAAGTGCATACAAAATGTAGGAAAGAGATGAACTATTTTTAGGCTTTTATTGTGGTTACAAGCGAGTTAGTCAGAATATCATGAGAATAAAGTTGGAATATTATCAAAAGTATTTTT
This sequence comes from Nerophis ophidion, assembly GCF_033978795.1. Taxonomy (NCBI): domain Eukaryota; kingdom Metazoa; phylum Chordata; class Actinopteri; order Syngnathiformes; family Syngnathidae; genus Nerophis; species Nerophis ophidion. The sequence continues at coordinate 15,910 of NC_084630.1, read as the reverse complement.
GTAACCTAATGTTTAAAAAAAAAAAAGAAGTTAAAGTAGAGATGTCCGATAACATCGGACTGCCGATATTATCTGCCGATAAATGCTTTAAAATGTAATATCAGGAATGATCGGTATTGGTTTCAAAAAGTAAACTTTATCACTTTTTAAATCGCTGCTGTACAGTAAAGACCGCCAAAAAACCTTAAAGGCACTGCCTTTGCGTGCCGGCCCAATCACATAATATCTACGGCTTTTCACACACACAAGTGAATGCAAGGCATACTTGGTCAACAGCCATACAGGTCACACTGAGGGTGGCCGTATAAACAACCAAGACTGTTACAAATATGCGCCACACTGTGAACCCACACCTAAACAGAATGGCAAACACATTTCGGGAGAACATCTGCACCGTAACACAACATAAACACAACAGAACAAATACCCAGAACTCCTTGCAGCACTAACTCTTCCTGGACGCTACAATATACAACACAACCCCCCCCACCCCCGCGTCTTCCTCATCCGTCTTTAATTCAAACATCATGGAGACGTGCAATATGCAAGGATGTGGATGAGGTTGGTGTGTAAATTGGTTTAAGACCTCCAGAGGAAGAAGGGAAAAGCGGCCAGACAATGAAGGATTTAAAAACATTTTTTTTTTTTACTTTTCATCTTTCAAGTGCATAGAAAATGTAGGAAAGAGATGAACTATTTTTAGGCTTTTATTGTGGTTACAAGCCAGTTAGTCGGAATATCATGAGAATAAAGTTGGAATTTTATCAAAAGTATTTTTGGAACCTAATGTTTAAAAAACAAAAAAAAGAAATCACAAGTAGAGATGTCCGATAATATCGGACTGCCGATATTATCTGCCGATAAATGCTTTAAAATGTAATATCGGAAATGATGGGTATTGGTTTGAAAAAGATTGTATCTGAGATAGGCGCCGGCGCCCCCCACGACCCCAAAAAAAAGGGAATAAGCGGTAGAAATGGATGGATGGATGGATGGGTTTCAAAAAGTAAAATGTATCACTTTAAATCGCCGCTGTACGGTAAAATCCGCCAAAAAACCTTAAAGGCACTGCCTTTGCGTGCCGGCCCAATCACTTAATATCTACGGCTTTTCACACACACAAGTGAATGCATTTCATACTTGGTCAACAGCCATACAGGTCACACTGAAGGTGGCCGTATAAACAACCAAGACTGTTACAAATATGCGCCACACTGTGAACCCACACCAAAACAGAATGACAAACACATTTCGGGAGAACATCTGCACCGTAACACAACATGTACACGACAGAACAAATACCCAGAACTCCTTGCAGCACTAACTATCCCGGGACGCTACAATATACAACCCCCCCCCGCCTCTTCCTCATCCGTCTTTAATTCAAACATCATGGAGACGTGCAATATGCAAGGATGTGGATGAGGTTGGTGTGTAAATTGGTTTAAGACCTCCAGAGGAAAAAGGGAAAAGCGGCCAGACAATGAAGGATTTAAAAACATTTTTTTTTACTTTTCATCTTTCAAGTGCATACAAAATGTAGGAAAGAGATGAACTATTTTTAGGCTTTTATTGTGGTTACAAGCCAGTTAGTCGGAATATCATGAGAACAAAGTTGGAATATTATCAAAAGTATTTTTGGAACCTAATGTTTAAAAAAAAAAAAGAAGTTAAAGTAGAGATGTCCGATAACATCGGACTGCCGATATTATCTGCCGATAAATGCTTTAAAATGTAATATCAGGAATGATCGGTATTGGTTTCAAAAAGTAAACTTTATCACTTTTTAAATCGCTGCTGTACAGTAAAGACCGCCAAAAAACCTTAAAGGCACTGCCTTTGTGTGCCGGCCCAATCACATAATATCTACGGCTTTTCACACACACAAGTGAATGCAAGGCATACTTGGTCAACAGCCATACAGGTCACACTGAAGGTGGCCGTATAAAACACTTTAACACTGTTACAAATATGTGCCACACTGTGAACCCACACCTAACAAGAATGAAAAACACATTTTGAGAGAACATCCGCACCGTAACACAACATATACACAACAGAACAAATACCCAGAACTCCTTGCAGCACTAACTCTCCCGGGACGCTACAATATACACCCCCCTCCAACACACTTCAACCCCGCCCACCTCAACCTCCTCATGCTCTCCCCAATTATTGAAGTCTCTGTGATTTCAATAATAAATATGGCAGTGCCATGTTGGCATTTTTTTCCATAACTTGAGTTGATTTATTTTGGAAAACCTTGTTACATTGTTTAATGCATCCAGCGGGGCATCACAACAAAATTAGGCATAATAATGTGTTAATTCCACGACTGCATATATTGGTATCGGTTGGTATCGGAATCCGTAATTTAGAGTTGGACAATATCGGAATATCGGATATCGGCAAAAAAGCCATGATCAGACATCTCTAATCACAAGAACAAAGTCGTAATATGAATGTCAGAAAATACAGAGAGAAAAAATCATGTGACTGCCATCATATTGCAGTCTACATGTATCTCGTATGTGTGACAGCCATCTACTGGTCACATTTATCATTTCACCATGTAGCAAATAAAATAGCTTTGAGGTCAGTAAGCACAACCAAAATTATTCTGTACATTAGGCGCACTGGGTCATAGAGGCACCGTCAAGTTTTGAGAAGAAAAAATGATTTTAAGTGCGCCTTATACAGTACTTAAAAATATTGAATTTTGTTCTGGAAAAATATGTTCTGCTAAACCACTAATAACATAAGCCGGTGGTTATCTTGAAAAAGCAAGTTGCAAACAGCCCTTTTAAATTAGCATCTTTAGTCTCATATTATCTGTATTCATATACCGTATTTTTCGGTTATAAGTCGCTCCGGAGTATAAGTCGCACCTGCTCGAAAATGCATAATAAAGAAGGAAAAAAACGTATATAAGACGCACTGGGGTATAAGTCGCATTTTTTGGTGAAATTTATTTGATAAAACCCAACACCAAGAATAGACATTTGAAAGGCAATTTAAAATAAATCAAGAATAGTGAAGAACAGGCTGAATAAGTGTAGGTTATATGAGGCATAAATAAGCAACTGCTATGTTAACCTAACATATTATGGTAAGAGTCATTCAAATAACTATAACATATAGAACATGCTATACCTTTACCAAACTATCTCTCACTCCTAATTGCTAAATTCGATGAAATCTTATATGTGTAGTCTCTTACGCGAATGAGATGAATAATATTATTTGATATTTTACGGTAATGTGTTAATAATTTCACACATAAGTCGTTCCTGAGTATAAGTCGCACCCCCGGCCAAACTATGAAAAAAACTGCGACTTATAGTCCAAAAAATACGGTAATAACGTCTGTCTTCCCCTCTCATATCGATACAACTTTCTTCATGTAACACAGGGGTGTCCAAACTTTTTCCACTGAGGGCTGCACACTGAAAAATCAAAGCAAGCGGGGGCCATTTTGATATGTTTTTATTTCAAAAACAATACAATATATGTGTAAAAATATACATTTAGGCCTCCACTCAGGCTTGGTCCCAGGGACCCCACAGGATTTTGGTAAAAAAAATTGTTTAAAATGTGTCATTATTTTGTATTATTGTTATTCAAGGTTCTTAAATCTTTAAATAAACATTAGGTCTATCCGTCAATATAACATTTTTAATGATTTAAGTTGTATGCGCTTTTTGTCAAAGAAAACCCTGTTTTGTTATGAAAAAAAAAACACAAAATATGCAATAGTTTCCCCCAATAGAATTTTAAAGTGGAATATTTGAAATTAGAAAATAATTGGAGCCTTAAAAATGTCAACACATAACACCATTGATTTCAATTTGTTATTATTTGTTTAGCAATGACACACACACACAAAAAAAAATCGCACTAAAATTATTGGGGCTCCACAAGGGTCCTAAAAAATAAATAACCTTTTTTTTTTTTTTAAACAGTTTACTTTAAACACAATCGTCTTGAGATCAACTTCAGATCCATCTGTCAATTATAACTTTTAGTGTTGTTTATGTTTTTGTTTGTTCTTATTAGGCCCTTCTTTAGAAAAAAACTACTTTGTTTTTTATATGGCAAACACAAAATACCGTATTTCCTTGAATAGTCATCGGGCATGTAATATGCGCCTGCCTTGAATTACTGCCGGGTAAAACTCGCTCCCCAAATTTATTAGTGCATACTTACTTTTACCTTCACCTGCCGTCATTTTCAAAATGGACGTGGAGTTTTTTTTTTTGCTTTTACTATGTGTAAACCAGGGGTCTTGTTCCACAGCCATACAGAACACACTGATGGTTGTGATATAAAAAAAACCTTAAAACACTCTTACTAATATGCGCCACACTATGTGAACCCACACCAAACAAGAATAACAAACACATTTCTGGAGAACATTGGCTCTGTAACACATTATAAACGCAACATAAGAATTACCCAGAATTCCAATGCATCCATGACTCTGGGCTATATTATACACCCGCTAGCACCAAACCCCCCCTCATCCCCCCTCCTTGTGTCGTTGAGGTGGGCGGGGTTGGAGGCGCGTGTATAATATAGCCAAGAGTCATGCATGCATCGGAATTCTGGGTAATTCTTATGTTGCGTTTATGTGTTACAGAGCCAATGTTCTCCAGAAATGTGTTTGTTATTCTTGTTTGGTGTGGGTTCACAGAGTGTGGCGCATATTAGTAAGCGTGTTAAAGTTGTTTATATCACAACCATCAGTGTAAACGGTATGGCTGTTGACCAAGTCTGCATTGCAATCTCGTATGAGAAGCATGCGTCCTACCGGCACACAGGTAGTATGGTGTAAAGGTGGGCGAGATGACATGTTGTAGTACAGTGGTCCCCAACCACCGGGCCGCGGCCGCAGAATTTTTATTTTTTTATTTTTTTTAATCACACTCAATTTTCTACCGCATGCCTTGAATAAGTGCAGGAGTGAGAAGAGGTTTTAAATTAATTAGCGCCCCGGCGGCTATTCAAGGAAATACGGTGTGCAACATTTTCCCCCGAAAATATCTTAAAGTGGAATATTGAATGTGACATTGATTTTGATTAATTATTATTTTATTAAAGAAAAATAACAGCCTGCATGGCAGCTTTGTGTTTAAACATTGCAACATTTTCTTGTCACATTCCACCTGTTTACTCCATTATACCATCTTTTTTGTTTTTAATTTTTTTTTTTTAATTGTATTTTAGGAATGTGCTTAGGGCCGTTAAAAAATAACGGGCGGGCCGCACTTTGGACACCCCTGATGCAACACAACTGCAGGAAGATAAGGCAATATTATTTTTAACTTGTCACAGTTCAACTTCATCCCTGCACTTTTTTCCCCTGAACTCGTCCATTTTGCATCGACATCTGCTATCCATTTGTCTTATTTGACTCCTTGCAGTGTTAATGTGAGCATAAACAACCTTATCTCTCACTTCGGTATAATATTATCTGTCCAGAGTGGCTGTCAGAAAGATCAATGAGGCTGTGTAACATAAGCATAGGTTGATGGGGCAAATTCTTCTTGTTGCGCTATTACCTCCTACACACTGCGTGATGATGTCATCACCCTGAGACACAATCCTGAGCTGTCTTGCCTTGTTCTTCTTCTTCTTCCCTTCCATCTACACACAGAACACTCTTACTCATCACTCACTGACCACTCCAAGCTTATAAAGGCCTGCATTACTTTATTTGGATGCACTATACAAGGAAATAAACTAACAATAATGGATGACTTTTACGCCTTTTTAATATCACTTTTCATATGTCTGGCACTTTTTTTCATGTGTAAAGTCTTCTTTCTGGTATAAGAAGAAGTCACGTGAGTTTTGTGGATCATTGTGCAGCCAGCTGGCAGTTTTAGTTCCACATTCTTGAACCCCTGCTGAGTCGCCCTGGCTTTGGTGACCATGGATGTGTTAGAAACTACAAACCCTGTTTCCATATGAGTTGGGAAATGGTGTTAGATGTAAATATAAACAGAATACAATGATTTGCAAATCCTTTTCAAGCCATATTCAGTTGAATATGCTACAGAGACAACATATTTCATGTTCAAACTCATAAACATTTTTGTTTTTGTTTCAAATAATCATTACGTTTAGAATTTGATGCCAGCAACACGTGACAAAGAAGTTGGGAAAAGTGGCAATAAATACTGATAAAGTTGAGGAATGCTCATCAAACACTTATTTGGAAAATCCCACAGGTGTGCAGGCTAATTGGGAACAGGTGGGTGCCATGATTGGATATAAAAGCAGCTTCCAGTCATTCACAAACAAGGATGGGGTGAGGGTCACCAATTTGTAAGCAAATTGTCGAACAGTTTTAGAACAACATTTCTCAATGAGCTATTGCAAGGAATTTAAGGATTTTACCATCTACGGTCCGTAAAATCATCAAAAGGTTCAGAGAATCTGTAGAAATCACTGCACGTAAGCGATGATATTACGGACCTTTGATCCCTCAGGCGGTACTGCATTAAAAACCCACATCAGTGTGTAAAGGATATCACCACATGGGCTCAGGAACACTTCAGAAAACCACTGTCACTAAATACAGTTTGTCGCTACATCTGTAAGTGCAAGTTAAAGCTCTACTATGCAAAGCAGAAGCCATTTATCAACAGCACCCAGAAACGCCGCCGGCTTCGCTGGGCCCGAGCTCATTTAAGATGGACTGATGCAAAGTGGAAAAGTGTTCTGTGGTCTGACGAGTCCACATTTCAAATTATATTTGGAAACTGTGAACATGGTTTCCTCCGGAACAAAGAGGAAAATAACCATCCGGATTGTTATAGGCGCAAAGTTGAAAAGCCAGCATGTGTGATGGTATGGGGGTGTATTAGTGCCCAAGGCATGGGTAACTTACACATGTGTGATGGTATGGGGGTGTATTAGTGCCCAAGGCATGGGTAACTTACACATGTGTGATGGTATGGGGGTGTATTAGTGCCCAAGGCATGGGTAACTTACACATGTGTGATGGTATGGGGGTGTATTAGTGCCCAAGACATGGGTAACTTACACATGTGTGATGGTATGGGGGTGTATTAGTGAACAAGACATGGGTAACTTACACATGTGTGATGGTATGGGGGTGTATTAGTGCCCAAGGCATGGGTAACTTACACATGTGTGATGGTATGGGGGTGTATTAGTGCCCAAGGCATGGGTAACTTACACATGTGTGATGGTATGGGGGTGTATTAGTGCCCAAGACATGGGTAACTTACACATGTGTGATGGTATGGGGGTGTATTAGTGCCCAAAGCATGGGTAACTTACACATCTGTGAAGGCACCATTAATGCTGAATGGTCCATACAGGTTCTAGAGCAACATATGTTGTCATCCAAGCAATGCTATCATGGACGCCCCTGCTTATTTCAGCAAGACAATGCCAAGCCATGTGTTACAACAGCGGGGTTTCGTAGTAAAACAGTGCGGGTACTTTCCTGGCCCACCTGCAGTCCAGACCTGTCTCCCATGGAAAATGTGTGACGCATTATGAAGCATAAAATAGGACAGCGGAGACCCCGGACTGTTGAAGGACTGAAGCTCTACATAAAACAAGAATGGGAAAGAATTCCACTTTCAAAGCTTCAACAATTAGTTTCCTCAGTTCCCAAATATTTGAGTGTTGTTAAAAGAAAAGGTGATGTAACACAGTGGTGAACATGCCCTTTCCCAACTACTTTGGCACGTGTTGCAGCCACAAAATTGTAAGTTCATTATTATTTGCAACAAAAAAAAAAGTTTATGAGTTTGAACATCAAATATGTTGTCTTTGTAGCATATTCAACTGAATATGGCTTGAAAAGGATTTGCAAATCATTGTATTCTGTTTATATTTACATCTAACACCATTTCCCAACTCAAATGGAAACATGGTTTGTATTATACTGCCAGCAGTTAATTATATATTGAAAATGATTGCTGTCCTAATTAATAAAAGTTGGTTTAAGAAAATACATACAACAATATCACATTTTATATGGTTTGCAAAGAAGGCCAGATGCTCCTACTTAAGATTGTCTGGTAAACAGGATAAAAGAGGACTATCCATCCATTCATCCATTTTCTACCGCTTATTCCCTTAAAAGAGGACTACAATTTCCAAAATGTTTACATTATCATTTCTCCCTCGGTTGTGAACAAGCAAGCCACTTATTCCATTCTTCTGCAGATAAAAAAACATCTGTTAATGAATTTGGACATTGTCGTGGGGAGTTTATATTACAATAAACAAATACCTAATGAATTGAGGCAGAGCCCAATAGAAGTCACCTTTAACAATCTAAAACTGTGTCAGAAAATACTGTCATGTCTGGGATCATGTTTTGTTTAAGTTATGTCCTCTTTGGTTGTTGGACTCTTTTTAGTTCCTGCTTTTTCACTCCCTTGTCGCGTTTCCATGGTTACCCATTAGTTTCACCTGTCATGTCACGCACCTGATTTGTTTTGACTCACACACCTGTTCAATCACCACAGTATTATTTAAAGGCCTACTGAAATGAGATGTTATTTAAACGGGGATAGCAGCTCCATTCTATGTGTCATACTTCATCATTTGCGATATTGCCATATTTTTGCTGAAAGGATTTAGTAGAGAACATCGACGATAAAGTTCACAACTTTTGGTCGCTAATAAAAAAGCTTTGCCTTTACCGGAAGTAGCAGACGATGTGTGCGTGACGTCACGGGTTGTAGGGCTCCTCACATCTGAACATTGTTTACAATCATGGCCACCAGCAGCGAGAGCTATTTGGACCGAGAAAGCAACAATTTCCCCATTAATTTGAGCGAAGATGAAAGATTTGTGGATGAGGAAATTTAGAGTGAAGGATTATAACAAAAAAAAAGAAAAAAAAAAAAAAAAAGAAAACGCGGCAGCTCCAGGCGGCGGCAGTGTGAGCGTTTTAAATTTAATTAGACACTTTTACTAGGATAATTCTGGAAAATCCCTTATCTGCTTATTGTTTTAATAGTGTTTTAGTGAGATTGTAAAGTCATACCTGAAAGTCAGATGGCTGCGGTGAACGCCAGTGTCTCTGAGAGAAGCCGAGGCGCCAAGATCACAGCTGCCTTTTTGAGCTGCAGTAGGAGGAGGTATAATCCACTGATGTCTCCGGTAAGAGCAGACTTAATATCACAATTTTCCCATCCAAGAACTTGCTGGTTGACGTAGAGAAACATGTCCGCTTGACCGCTGTGTGTTAAAGCTTCACAACAAACAAAGAAACACCGGCTGTGTTTCGGTTGTTAAAGGCAGCTGCAATCCACCGCTTTCCACCAACATCATTCTTCTTTGACGTCTCCATTATTAATTGAACATATTGCAAAAGATTCAGCAACACAGATGTCCTAAATACTGTGTAATTATGCGATGAAAAGAGATGACTTTTAGCCGTGTGTGGTGCTGGGCTGAAATGTTCGCTCCAACCCGAGACGTCACAAACACGCGTCATCATTCCGCGACGTTTTCAACAGGATACCTCGCGGGAAATTTAAAATTGCAATTTAGTAAACTAAAGCGGCCGTATTGGCATGTGTTGCAATGTTAATATTTCATCATTGATATATAAACTATCAGACTGCGTGGTCGCTAGTAGTGGCTTTCAGTATTATTTAAGCCACAGTTGCCAGGTAGTCAGCCTGGCGACATCACCCTCTACAAACCCATGATATCCATGCTGATGAACCATGCTGCTTTTTTCATACTCTTTTCTCGGTCACAGTAAATGTTTTTGTTTCATTTGTTCATAGTTCTGCCATTGTGCAAGTTTTAGTTTATGTCCATAGTTTTGCCTCAGTGCAAGTTTTTGTTTTTATAGCCAAGTTTGTTCCCCGCCTTGTGCGCGCCTTTTGTTTGTTCCTTTTAATAGTATAAATAAAAGATGTCTTTACTTTCACGCCATGCCCGCTCCAATCACTTTGCACCACGGGAAAACAAACCGCACCAAAGTCCACGTCATGACAAATACTTGGAATCAACCCAATTGCATCTATGAATCAACCGCTTTGGTACAATCCTAATATCAGAACTAATAGGAATGTGGTTAAAGGCCTCCTGAAAGCCACTACTAGCGACCACGCAGTCTGATAGTTTATATATCAATGATGAAATATTAACATTGCAACACATGCCAATACGGCCGCTTTAGTTTACTAAATTGCAATTTTAAATTTCGCGCAAAGTATCCTGTTGAAAACATCGCGGTATGATGACGTGTGCACGTGACGTCTCGCATTGTAGAGGACATTTTGTTCCAGCCCGATCCCAGCTATAAGTCGTCTGCTTTAATCGCATAATTCCACAGTATTCTGGACATCTGTGTTGCTGAATCTTTGGCAATTTGTTCAATTAATAATGGAGACGTCAAAGAAGAAAGATGTAGGTGGGAAGCGGTGTACTGCAGCTGCCTTTAGTAACACAAACACAGCTGGTGTTTCCTTGTTTACATTCCCTAAAGATGACGGTGAAGCTTTACTATGGAACAGAGCGGTCAAGCGAACATGGTTACTTACCACATGTCAACCGGCAGGTTTCGGTGAGAAAATTGTGGTAATAAGTTGGCTCTTACCGTAGAAATGAGCGGATAGCTTGCGTCGTTCCTCGTGCACCTGTCAAAGAGGCAGCTGTAGACTCTCTTGCCTCCTCTGACCGGCCGCCCCTGGACGTGGAATGCTTCCACCGTGGAGGAGGGGGAAAAAAAGCTCAGACCGACCCCAACGGCTGCCATCGCTTCGCCTCGTCCAGAAACGTGGCTTCCCTCAGAGACACTGGCGGTCACCACACCCGTGGCCACACACCTCCGACTTTCAGGTACCATACAATCTCACTAAAACACTAGTAACACAATAAGCAGATAAGGGATTTTCCAGAATTATCCTAGTAAATGTGTCTAATAACATCTGAATCACTTCCACTGCCCTCGTCTTTTTTTCTTTTTCTAGTCCTTCACTTTCACTTTCCTCATCCACAAATCTTTCATCCTCGCTCAAATTAATGGGGAAATCGTCGCTTTCTCTGTCCGAATCACTCTCGCTGCTGGTGGCCATGATTGTAAACAATGTTCAGATGTGAGGAGCTCCACAACCCGTGACATCACGCGCACATCGTCTGCTACTTCCGGTACAGGCAAGGCTTTTTTATTAGCGACCAAAAGTTGCAAACTTTATCGTGGATGTTCTCTACTAAATGCTTCATACTGCATTAATATATGCTCATTTTAAACTTTCATGCAGTGAAGGAAATTACAACTAAGTCAATTGACCAAAACTGTATTTATGAAACAGTTATTAAGCAATGGCACAAACGTTCATGTCATTTCAAAACAGAAAGTGCAAGATTGTCAGAGACATTTTAAGTGTCGAATAAAAATGAGCTGCATAATAGGAAATCAAATAGTGTTCGTCCTTCGCTACGTTGTAGGTTACTACGGATGTTATTAAATTCTGTTGTTGACTATTTCTTTTATACGGGGTTGATCTGGAAATGTTTGCCTCGGCATTTTGATGGTGTGGGCGTGTGGCACCAAACGGAGATGTTGACATGCGGAGTAAGCACTCTTCATTCTCTAGCAGGTGACTGTTAAAATGATGCTACATATGAGCAGTAATGCTACTTTTGCTAATAACGCTTTTGGCTCACACTTGACAAATTCTGGTTGTCTGTTCGACATATTCCCACTTGAAGCCAAACTACCGCCAGACGATGGACCCCCTGCTGTTTTTGTTGGGAATTAATTCTTCCTTGATTCACACCTTCTTTCTCTTGTATTACCAATCGCTAGCATCACAGCTAACATTACCCATGCCGCTACCGCTCTGTTCCGCGTATGTGAGGTATGAGGTGACAGTATGTGACCTATGACCTGACAGTATATGATGTATGACCTGACAGTATGTGACGTATGACGTGAGAGTATGTGACGTATGACGTGAGAGTATGTGAGGTATGACGTGAGAGTATGTGACGTATGACGTGAGAGTATGTGAGGTATGGCGTGAGAGTATGTGACGTATGACGTGAGAGTATGTGACGTATGACGTGAGAGTATGTGAGGTATGACGTGAGAGTATGTGAGGTATGACGTGAGAGTATGTGAGGTATGACGTGAGAGTATGTGAGGTATGACGTGAGAGTATGTGACGTATGACGTGAGAGTATGTGACGTATGACGTGAGAGTATGTGACGTATGACGTGAGAGTATGTGACGTATGACGTGAGAGTATGTGAGGTACGACGTGAGAGTATGTGACGTACGACGTGAGAGTATGTGACGTACGACGTGAGAGTATGTGACGTACGACGTGAGAGTATGTGACGTACGACGTGAGAGTATGTGACGTACGACGTGAGAGTATGTGACGTACGACGTGAGAGTATGTGACGTACGACGTGAGAGTATGTGACGTACGACGTGAGAGTATGTGAGGTACGACGTGAGAGTATGTGAGGTACGACGTGAGAGTATGTGAGGTACGACGTGAGAGTATGTGAGGTACGACGTGAGAGTATGTGAGGTACGACGTGAGAGTATGTGAGGTACGACGTGAGAGTATGTGAGGTACGACGTGAGAGTATGTGAGGTACGACGTGAGAGTATGTGAGGTACGACGTGAGAGTATGTGAGGTACGACGTGAGAGTATGTGAGGTACGACGTGAGAGTATGTGAGGTACGACGTGAGAGTATGTGAGGTACGACGTGAGAGTATGTGAGGTACGACGTGAGAGTATGTGAGGTACGACGTGAGAGTATGTGAGGTACGACGTGAGAGTATGTGAGGTACGACGTGAGAGTATGTGAGGTACGACGTGAGAGTATGTGAGGTACGACGTGAGAGTATGTGAGGTACGACGTGAGAGTATGTGAGGTACGACGTGAGAGTATGTGAGGTACGACGTGAGAGTATGTGAGGTACGACGTGAGAGTATGTGAGGTACGACGTGAGAGTATGTGAGGTATGACGTGAGAGTATGTGACGTATGACGTGAGAGTATGTGACGTACGACGTGAGAGTATGTGAGGTACGACGTGAGAGTATGTGAGGTACGACGTGAGAGTATGTGACGTATGACGTGAGAGTATGTGACGTATGACGTGAGAGTATGTGACGTATGACGTGAGAGTATGTGAGGTATGACGTGAGAGTATGTGAGGTACGACGTGAGAGTATGTGAGGTACGACGTGAGAGTATGTGACGTATGACGTGAGAGTATGTGACGTATGACGTGAGAGTATGTGAGGTATGACGTGAGAGTATGTGAGGTATGACGTGAGAGTATGTGACGTATGACGTGAGAGTATGTGACGTATGACGTGAGAGTATGTGACGTATGACGTGAGAGTATGTGACGTATGACGTGAGAGTATGTGACGTATGACGTGAGAGTATGTGACGTATGACGTGAGAGTATGTGAGAGGTATGACGTGAGAGTATGTGAGGTATGACGTGAGAGTATGTGAGGTATGACGTGAGAGTATGTGACGTATGACGTGAGAGTATGTGACGTATGACGTGAGAGTATGTGACGTATGACGTGAGAGTATGTGACGTACGACGTGAGAGTATGTGACGTATGACGTGAGAGTATGTGACGTATGACGTGAGAGTATGTGACGTATGACGTGAGAGTATGTGACGTACGACGTGAGAGTATGTGAGGTACGACGTGAGAGTATGTGACGTATGACGTGAGAGTATGTGACGTATGACGTGAGAGTATGTGACGTATGACGTGAGAGTATGTGAGGTATGACGTGAGAGTATGTGAGGTATGACGTGAGAGTATGTGAGGTATGACGGGGGGTGTGTCAGTCGATCTCCAGCCAGGCTTTTAAAAAAAGTAGACCTAAAAATGAGTGATCATCAATCTTCACCAAGACGTCACTTAAATGACATTCACGGTACCGGAGGGTCTTGTGAGATGACGCTGGCTGCTGCAAGATCATTATTATGAAAATATCACTTGTGCACGCCAGTTTTCTGAGACTCTTATTTTGTTAGCACAGGCAGCATGAAGCAAGGCTTTTATTGTGAAGATAGGAAATGTGCAGTCAGCCTTTAGAGTTTTGACGGAAGGGACGGTGCGAAAGTCTGTTGAAATAAAAAGTGTTTCTGGCCTTCCTCTCGGTCATTTTTTCATAATAATGAAGTGGCAGCAGCCAGCGTCATCTCACAAGACCCTCGGGTGCCGTGAATGTCAATCAAGCAAGCTACGGAATTTGCCGCCAATGTTTTTCTTGTAAAGTGTATGGAAGCTGGATGAATTAGATGCCAAAAACCAACCACTTTCATGTGGTATTGTACAGAAAGGACCACTTTTTTTCTCCTCCATTTGAAAATGTGGGCGTTATCATCATTACTGTCTGATTCCAATCAATGCAAGTCATCAGAATCAGGTAATACACCAACTTATATTCTTGTCTTTGTGAAAGAAAGACATCTATATGTGTTACACATGCTTGTATTATCATTAAACACATTTAACTTGTTTACAAAAATGTCTCTTTCATAAATATATAAATATAAATGATATATATAAATGAGGTAGATCCCCTCGAGTTGGTCAATTGAAAAGTAGCTCGCCTGCAGGAAAAGTGTGGGCACCCCTGCTGTAGAGCCATAGGTTCCCTACCCCTGCCTTAAGTCATTATGTTCTATAAAACAAAAAACTTGATTAAAATCCAGTCCCAATCAATAATCAAAAAGAGTGGAGTCACGTGGAAAGAAGCGGGACATGACTCAGTAGTACAGACTAGACTGCGAGCAGCAATTGAAGTGCAGCACGGCAGTGGTGTTTAGCGAGAACTGAAACTATGCAATTACAAGGTCAACACAAGCTGGCCACTGTAGTGTGAAGTATCTATTCCAACCGCCGTCCCGTGTTCCTGAGGGACTGACGTCTCGCGTTGTTTAGCGTGCACCAGGGGCGACTTGGAAGCAAAAAGACCCCAGATTTATACTTTCTGCTCCTGGAATATCCACGAGATATATTGGAAGGTGGCTGGGGGGGATTTGACCAAAATCCGCTCGGGTTTCTCTGTTTCAGCATTTTGTCACAGTGAAGTCACACGGCTCGCTTTAAAATATTACCACCACTCCTTCTCCCCCCCCCCCACTTCCAGCCATCTGGCAGGCTTCTTTATTCAGGGTCTTGGCTGACTTTTTCCCCATGTCTCTCTTTAACACAATCACACATTATCAACGGATTTGTTTGAGCGAACTCTTCAACTCGTAAACCGCTGCACACAAAAGAATGAACGTTTGGCAAAACAAGCACTCCTGCTGTGTTGCTTGTGCACTTCTTTTCCTGACTGATACACCACAAGGTGCTGTTGTTATTAAACCACAATAAATCAGATCAATTCGATCAAAAATTTGCCACAGCCGAAAAACAACATCTAACTTTGTCGAAACATTCCAGAATTTGGTAAACCTCTTTTGGGGAGTAACAAGGTCATGTCTGTAAAATTTGAGCGAATACGGTAGAATCATCAATCAATCAATCAATGTTTATTTATATAGCCCCAAATCACAAATGTCTCAAAGGACTGCACAAATCATTACGACTACAACATCCTGGGAAGAACCCACAAAAGGGCAAGGAAAACTCACACCCAGTGGGCAGGGAGAATTCACATCCAGTGGGACGCCAGTGACAATGCTGACTATGAGAAACCTTGGAGAGGACCTCAGATGTGGGCAACCCCCCCCCTCTAGGGGACCGAAAGCAATGGATGTGGAGCGGGTCTAACATGATACTGTGAAAGTTCAATCCATAGTGGCTCCAACACAGCAGCGAGAGTCCCGTCCACAGGAAACCATCCCAAGCGGAGTCGGATCAGCAGCGTAGAGATGTCCCCAGCCGATA